>NW_018406489.1:14187-76513 GCF_002113885.1 Mizuhopecten yessoensis
TGTATCTTACTCGGGGATACTCGCTTAGAAGTGTAGGTTCGGGGATCTTGTACGTAACTTGACTTACACAAATGAATGAGGCAAATTACCCGGATTCTCCACCAATTAACATAAGGTTTTTCTGTACGTTTTGTCTTGCTGAAATGATGACGTAAGAGTTGATAAAAGTGTAACTTTAAAATTTAATAGGAGATAACTTTTGACTTGATGGCGGGATATTCTGGAGTGTCCAAAATAAACCCGATGTGTTCCGTACAGAGTCTAAAACCTAACTGATTTACAATACAACATATCACAGTTAAATACATGTACGTACAATAAAGGTACCTGAGGTTTAAGTGACAGGTGTCGCTAATTGTTAGATCAATTACCCGTGGTCAGTGTCCACAAGGTAAAAGCTATTACACTAATCCTGTTGCGTAATGTTGCGTAATGTGATGGACAATAGTAATGAGTTGTGAAAGTAAGTTTACAGAGAGTACGTACTTAGGGATATAAAAACTTCACACACGAGTCTTATCTCAAATGTCACAAAGGATATACAGTAATTACAATTAAGGATAATGCCACATGTATATAGCCAAATTCTGTCTAAATGTCATATAAACGTGTTTTGTATTAAGTCACACTTGAGTTGTTAGATATGGACAATTCGAAATATAAATTTAATAATAGATGGTAAGATTATATTTTTTCATGAATAAGCAATTATTTACACAATTAATTTCAGCACTAATTTATCACAAAATTTCTGTGTGATATATCCATCCCGATATCTCTAAAAACAATCAATGAGTGTAATATTCTTTGTGATCGGAACTCAATGCAACCTTCACAAATACATGTATGCATACATGTATGTGACATTACATATATTTTACAACGATTGTGTGACTACAATGCAATTAAAAAGATCAAGACACTTAAATTCGCACTGGCATTCAGAGTTTCGATTTCATTTGATGAGATTGTAAAATAATACAATCATTGGCTATCGATAAAGCTAAATCGTGGACGTATCCAGCTCACTGAAACCGACATAACAATCAATCAGTCAACTTTATTGCATTTTACATCCAATTTACAAGGATCGAGCTGCAAACATCAAACAAACATTGATACTGTATAATGGACAGCAAAAACTACATACTTATGCATTCTGCAAGCCTGCCTTCCTCAGTTCAAATCACTTTTTAATAAAGAGGCTTATTTCCTGCAAAAGCTGTGTGTCATAAGATGACAATAATAATATTAAATTTTGTAGATCAGGCAATGATGGGTTAATTTTATTTTTTTGGAGATTCGTAGTTCTGATATTTAAATTTATTTTGCATTTGAATATAAAATGTACTTCATCTTCTTCAGTATTGCAGAATTTACATAGTCGGGATTGTCGAGGAATCTTTTTAGATCTACCAGCCTCAATTTCTAAATTGTGGTTGCTTAGTCTCTGCTTTGCCATCAATTTTCTATATTCAAAGTTGGGGTAACGATAGGTAGTGTTCCTCTGCATACTTTTTTTAAATTTTACTGTATAGAAGTAACTTACTATTTTCGTCCAAACTATGAATTTAAAAAAAAAGTATGATTCAAATTTAGCATTTATCGACTTTTTAATCAATAGTTTCATTTTCATTTTCTTTTTTGCGAAGAATGGGTCGTGATGAAAGTCATAGTTAATATCATTATTCTTTTTTATTTGGGAAACATATGTAAACCATGTATATATCCCATTTTCGTGGAGTTGTTTATTTACTTTTAACGACTCCTTTACAAGTACATTGATATCATTTTGTGTAATCCTTGCCAAAAAGCACAATGCTTGAGTGCCCTAGATGCAACATTAACAGCGTATTTTCCAACACCAAATGCCATTTTGCAGAATTTGAGGTTGATTTGTTCAATAGGTGTTTTATCAAGTAGAGAAAATATGTCTAAAGATGTATGGTTTAAATCTGCTCTTTTGCTTGCATTTACAATCTTTTGATAGTGGTCTGCATACCATATTTCAGAGTTGTATGTTAATATTGGCCATATTAAGGAATTATATAACTTCTTCCATAGCCAAATTGGCATATCAGCTTTTTTATTTAGATATTGTCTAATTGCAAATAGAACTTTTTTTACTCTTTGCACAAAGTTCTTTGCACAAACTGCTAACGTGAATTTACCGTTGTTACAAAGCGGTGTGCCTAAGTATTTATATTCGGCAATTTGTTCAATTTCCTTTTTATTAAATGAAAACGGTTTTACTTTCTTGCTAGTTATTTGGACACCGCGTCTAGATTGAAAAAGCATTGCTTTAGTTTTATTAGTATTAATTGAGAGCTGCCATTTAGTGCAATACTTTTCAAGGTCAATTAGAGATTTCTGAAGACCCTCGGGGGATTCTGATAAAATCAGTAAATCATCTGCAAAGGATAAGCTACCGACATTGATATCTCACAATTTTAGCGGATTATTACTTAGTATATTTGACAGGTCGGTTATGTACATGTTAAACAGCCCAGGACTTAAACTATCGCCTTGTTTAACACCCCTAATGATATCAAAATATTCAGTGGTAAATTTTTCAAATTTTAGCAAGGATTGGGTTTTAGTATACATGTCATTTATTACATTAAACAAGTTTTCCCAACATTATTTTGAGCAAGTTTATACATTAAACCGTCTCTCCATACACTACCAAATGCTTTGTTAAAATCAACGAAACAGGCATACACTTTATTTTTGGATTGTTCATATTTAGTCAGTAAGGTTTTTAGAACAAAAAGAGTATCAGTTGTTCCACTATTTTTTCAAAATCCGAATTGATTTGGACTAATTGTTTGTTGCATAAAAGTAGTAAGTGTTCTATTTAAAATGCCGTTAAATACTTTCGCCAAGCAACTTTGGAGGGAAATGCCTCGATAGTTGGTTGGCAAATCGGATTCTCCTGACTAGTACAGAGGGAGTAAAAAAGATTTATTCCAAGAACTTTGGTAGCAACCCGTTTTCATGATAGCGTTAAAATAATTTGCTAAAAGTGGTAACATTACATTTAAAGAATATTTAATAATTCGGAGTGGCTATTGGCACTCGGGCTAGATAACGAAAAAAACGGTGTGCCGGGTAGCGGTTTCAGGAAAGTTTTTATGCGGCGTGAGTAATAGTGTGTTGACGGTTGTGTGTATCCGGATAGGGCTAACAACGAGAAAATAAGCTTTGCACAATACTAATTAGTTATGAATATTAAGCGAATGGATAAGTCACCAATTTTAACAAAGTGTACAGGTATATGCACTTTATTAAACGTGTTTAGCTACATGGTTGTTGTACGGAAAGGCCGAGTGCGAGGACTGCCGGTGTACGGGACATATATTGTATTGCGTAGTTGTCATGATATGATTTAAAGCTAATGCGAAAAACAAGTATCTGTATAAGTGAGACATTTCAGTATTTGTTTCGATAAAATTTGAGCGATAATGCAAAGTAACCAACACATAGAAAATTGAGCGTCATTGATTTCTGTCGACTTTCCCGAGGTTTCAAAGTGCATTCATTTGGTTTTGTAGTACATACAAGTTGCTATCAGTATACAATGTTCACTGCTTGCCAATGTCTATTTGAGACCATTGAACTCATTACATCACCTATAAATATATGAATTAGTATCACCTTGTTGTTGACCGGTCGGGATGCACTTGTCAGCAACGGGAAATGGAAAACTCTCAAATTGCTTCATTGAGATAAATAACTCATAGGCATGTTTTTTTCTTCAAAATAGTGTATTTTTATGGGTACTTCCTATTTTTTTTAGATGGTTTTTAATATATCTAATTCACAAAAGGGCCATTCACCTGAGTTAAATTACATGTTACAAAAAAAACCGTCTTCTGACTGTGGATTGACTTTTACAAAATTAAGTTGAGGAGTGACCAAAATTTCAAAGGAGAAAGTAAACATTAGTTATAACATAACATAATATTGAAATAAAGTAAAAATAACCCCAAAATCGGGAATAGTATTTCCCATTGAAAATCAACAAAATATCCCCAATAAAATAAAATTCCATGAGTGACTCAGGTGACCTGAAAATCAATTTAGATTTTTCTTCAAAAGTTATCTTGGTCATCTTTCTACCATTGAAAACCAGTGCAGTAGTGTAATTCTGCAGTTTTCAGCAATTACCCCTAAGCCTAAGGTGAAAAAATCCAATTCCCAAAGGAACAAAATCTTCAAATGTATCCTCCAATTTAACACTTTTCTTGCTGAACAGCCAAATATTAAGTCTGAAACTAGTTGACATATGTCACAATTCAGGTGTTGCTAAGCATTGCAAGTGGCAAGATTCCATCTAATACAGAGGAATTTACAAAAAGTCTCAATTCTAAATATTTCTTCTCGGGAAGTTATTTTGGTTATCTTCTATGACTTTATATGCCAGTAAAACAGTGTAATATGGGTAAATCTTCATGTATTGAACAAGCGTATTCTGAAAAATATTGATTTTGTTTTCAAATTTCAGCATATTCCCTCATTTCTTCTATCCGAAAAAAGTATAATAGCAAGATATTCCTCATATACAAATTAATACATTTTCATAATTAACAGATCAATATTTAGTCGATTTCAACTTTTATCAAATAATGAAAGAGGCAATATACCAGTTGATACACGAAAAAATCTCACAATTTTACATTTTAAAACAATACTTCAAAAGTGAAATCATATTTTGTTCCTCTATGAAATATTTCCTTTCTCCCAAACAAAAAAAACTTATAACAATCTTCAATAAACAGGTCAAATTAACCAAGTTAATAGATTAATTATTCAATTAAAAATGATTGTTGTGCATATATTATTTTCCTTTTTGAAGATTCGTCTATTCAAGTGATGACTTGATTAAGAATTAAAGGCATATGACAATATGTAGACACTATGTCTGTGGAAGTGATATTGTGTTATTAAGAGTTATGTACATGAACACATGCCATCAATGACATCAGATATGGTTTCATGATCATTCTCAATTGGGCAAGCACAGTAACACACTTATTAACCAAACAAAATTGTAATCATATGTAATTTGGTTGTAATTATTTATAGCTATATAGGTGTAAGACATTAAAACTACACAAATAAAGGGAATGATAGCCCTTTTGTTTATGAAAGGGAATGTTTGGTAATGACAATGACAATTGTTTTATTCTCACAAACAATACAGTGTAGAGAATACATATATACAAGTGGGTGACAATAATACATGGTGGAACAGGATGGACATTAGTATTGTAAATTAATTAACTCATTAATATCGGTAATAAATTTAGCCAATGATATAAATTCATGTTGTGTTACATAATTGAATAATGTATGAAATTTAAATGTTTGGTCTTTCATAATAATATGTGGACATATGTTTTTGTCTACTATTGAGTATTGGTTGTTGTGTACAGAAAATCGTCGCAAATTTCTCTTAAATTACATAAATTACATCATCTATTTCCACGTGGTATATTGGACCACCTACCACTTTCAATTGCTAACTTAGTAAGTACATGTTCTAAATTTGGCTAGTTTCAGAGGTAGTTCTAGTAAGGACTTTTATAAACAAAGTTTGTACTTAAACATTCTATAATTGATTTCTTTCGGGGAAGTACAAATTTTCTTTCTCCAGTTTGATATAAATTTCCTTTCCATTTATAAAATATGATACTCTTTAGCCAATGTATACTTGTAAACTCTTGACTATTAGATGTAAGTTAATAGTTAGAGGAACCCCAAACTTCACATCCATATAAAACAATAGGTTTGATGGCTTTGTCAAGTATGTCTGGTTGACAATCTATTGACAAAATTATGATCCCTACATTTGGAAATGGCACCATACATTGCTCTTACACCCTTATCATTCAGTTGTTTAATATTAAATTGTGTCAAACCAGTTTTAGAAAAATAAACCCCAAGATGTTTGAAATCCTTAGCTATTCCTATAACAGTACGTTATATGTAAAAGTAAGGTCATCAGGAATTCTTTTTCTATCAAATACCATGATTTTAGTATTGCTGATAGCTTTTGCAAATCCTCTGTCATGTCTGATATTAATTAGTATAGTGTCATCAGCATAAAGCTTCAAATATACATGTAATTCCTCCTCTAGCTGGTTGTTTATATTAGACACACATGATTTCATAAAATCTTTTAAATCATTAAAGAAAAAGTAAAAATAAAAATGAAAGATTATCGCCTTGCCTGGTAGGGATGTTCTCAAGTGCCAGCATATTTTGAAGGTGTTGTTTCATATAATTATACATGTAAACAGACCCTTTTTCACTTAATATAAAATTTATCTGGGTGTCATACAAAAACAAATCTTCATTGCATTTGGTTATGTAAGGTATATGAAACACCCATAAATATGGCTTATTTTCTACTGCTTAGAAATGTTACATCTCCTACACCTTACCAATAGATAATTTTAATTTGAATAAAATACATTAACATTAAAATCAATTATTGTGAGTCATAACACTGAAATATTTCTTTAGTATCTGACCTTGCAGTCAAAATCAGCACTAAAATGTTAGATACAAACTAATGTGAATATTTGAAAAAAGAAAAAACATCCCGTATCATAAAAGCAAACATTAACTATATGATGACAGATAAAATGTTTCATTACATTATTAAATAGCACAGATAAACAAAACAAAATATTGACCCCCCCACACACACACACACACACACACACACACACACACAAACACACACACACACACACACACACACACACGCGCACACCCACTCATAATAAGCTATTCAAAAGTTACAGTCTACTCATTAAAAAGTTATCCATTCTCGATCTATTGTCAATTCAAATCAAATACTAGGTTTGTTAACTGTTTCGTCTATTTGAGTTCCAAGATTCTTTGAATCCTGACATAGAGTATATACTGATAGCTACAAAAGAGTACAATATCATCAACTCTGTTCAAATTACTGACCATGGCATATTTATAGAGGTTAAATGACATTTAAACTAATTTAGAACAAACATACTGTTAACTCCAGGCATTTTATAAAATATTTTAATTTATATCATAGGTTAGTCATTTGTTAAATAATAATGCATGAACATTTCACAATATTATTTGTCACATTGATGTGATTTTTTTTATTTGACATCCATGTTGTTTGTGATGTAATCTGTGTCAATGTCCTGTGTTAGTTCCAAACTTCCAGACACCTGGGAACCTGTGATAATCAGTGACACTGATTGATCGAATGGTTTATGTCTGTTTCACTGATTGAAGGTATGGCTTTAATAGTGTCCATCCATACCCCATCAGGACCTGATACATGGCGTCTGTTTCCATCCAATGAAAAATGGTATTTTCTTTTGACCAATCATTTCTCTTCCAACAGAATTTTTCATTTTTTTCTGTTGATGTCTAAATAATCACATTTCATGCGAAAACCAAAATAATAGCAAACATTCCAAACCACGCTTACCTTGCTTCACCATGCCTAATGCAATTGTCGGAGCCTCTCAACTCAAGTACCTGTCGGATTATGTAGCCAACGACGACTATTTCATCTACTTCAAAAGTGGAGCAAAGATTGAGGAATTCTATGACCTTGTCTCATGTGTTCTACGTGATTGCTCTGTAAGTATGGCACACAATTTCTCTTTTTTATGTTAAGCTTTCTTCATATATAAATAATGAAAATCTTAAATGCAACCGAATTAAAAGCGAAATAAATTGAAAGAAAGTTACATATTGAACACTCCACAACTTTGGCTTCCTTGGTTTCATCTTTGGCTACAGAGGTTGCAGTGTTAGCCCATCATAGAAAATCATTACATCAAAAGTAAAATATCACAGGATTAAATGTAAAGTACTAATTAGCATTCAATTAGTATTAATTAGCTTTCCAGTAATATTTACCAAAGGTTTTAATTTTAGGAATGCGTCGCATATTGGGCGGCCGTTTTAGGATAAAATACCAAAACTACAGAAGTGAAAAAGTTTTGGATTAGTTTAGTTTAGTATAAAAAGCCTCTTACCCTTTTCGTCAAAATTAATGGTTCTGGATCACCTCATTTTTAAGCGTTTTTAACAATTCAATAGAGAAAGTAGTTCTTACACTTTAAGTGAAAAAACAAATTTAAACACTGAAGTAAAAAAATATTGACATAATTGCAACAAAGGTTTTGTCACTATGTGGTAATCTTCTAAATGTTGTTCTTTTGCATTCAGTTGATAAAAGTTGTAACTAAAGTGAAAAAAGTCGCTTTTGTACTAAGTATTAAAAAAATTGACATAATGGAGAAAAAAACATTTTTGAAATTAAGTACAAAAAAGGAAGTGGTTTTCATCCTTAAATGTAAATTTGTTTACACTTAAGTGAAAAAAGTAGTTTTTGCATTTCAGTAAAAAAAATCTTGACTTTTATGAAGAAAACATCTGTCATTTGGTAGTGATCTTTCATATTTTGTTCTTTTGAATAAAAGTACAATATAAAAGGTTTTTTTTATACTGAAGTGAATAGAGTTTTTGCACTTTTACAGAAAAAAACGCTTTTTCACACTTAAGTAAAAAAAAGTATATTTCAATGATTTGTCTTAAATCCAAAAATAGCATGAAGTGTTACAAGAGTTATCACATTGTATCTCATCGCTAGTGCACCCAACAATAGGATGCGCTATTTGATTGCCAATACCACATTGCTCGTTGGTTACCAATTAATCATTTTCATTTTGGAAAAGTTGAAAATGACTTCAGTTTGGGAAATTTCTGGTTGGAAGCCTCTTCCTGTTTATTGCACTTAAGTTCAAATAATGGTTTTTACATTTAAGTGCAGAACTTTTACATTTACAAGGGTGTACTCTTGAGTCTTCTGATGTTTCAATCACTTTCAAGTCTCATTTTGGGTTTGTGTAATATATAACTAATTATTATCAATTTTAATAGCAAACTCAGTCCGTAGTAGTTCAATCACTTCTTTTATTTCTCTTATAGTTATAGAACCATCTGTTATATTATTGTGCTGAAGTTGCTGTTTTAATTGACTTAGTTTCAGTTCAATTTCTTTTTTGAATGTTGTATCATTGCACACATTTTGGTTTCCCAAGTTTTGAAAATGTGTAACGAACTCTTGCCAATTCGGAGGATCTTCAAGATCATCCATGCTCTTTGGTTTAAGTGATTTTAACACATGCCACAGTTCCTTCGAGTCGTTATTCGGGATTTCATTAATTTTGTTCAATAAAGTTTGCTTAAATGTTTTCTTTTTGCTTTTTTTCATTTTTTTAAGTAGTTTAGCAAAATATTGAAACTTCAGTCTTAGTTGAGAATCATATTTTGATTGTTTCAATCTAGTTCCCAGATTTTTGACAGTTTTTCGAAGATCAAAGAATTCTGTATCTGTCCAAAGTGCCTTTTAATTCGTTTTGGTCTATATCCCTTTCTTTCTTTACGATACATGCATTTATCTTGTATTTTATCATACATGCTTGTAATAAGCGACGTAGCGTTCTCAATCCCTACAGAACTAGGGGGAATGTCCATGGTTTGGAGTTCTAGTATGTCATTTTTTATAGCATTGTCTTCCAAGACGTTAATTAACTTATTATTCGAGTCTTTTTGCCAGTGATACAACTTTATGTTGCTAGTTTCCACATTCTCGACCGATTTCGCATAGCTATCAGATATTTTACATGCTAGTATAGTAACTGTTTGCACATGATCGGATAAGTATGTTGGCTCCTGCACAATAAAATAGTCAACTGAGGAAAGCAGACTTGCACTTGTCAAGACATGTTCAACCACACTACATCCATTATGTTTTATACAAGTAAAATTTCCATGTAGATCACCTAAGAATCTACCATTTAAGATCCTTAGTCTTGTAGAGACACATAAATCTAGTAATTGACGACCTTGTACATTGGTGATCTTATCTAGAGAGTTTCTATTTTTCGTGTCACGGTCAACAGTATACATGGGCAGCAATGGTGATATATGTGCCGATACATCATCATTTTCTTGAAAATCATGTAAACATCCAGTTCTTGAATTAAAATCACTCGCAAGAATGACTTCACCGACCATGCTATAATTTGATATTTCGTTCTCAATCTCCGAAAATTCATCTTCATAGTAAGCGGATGAAACAGGTGGCACATAAACGGCACATATATAGATATCTTTATTTCTTCCAAAAAATATCTTATCAAGTTTTATCCACATCTTGTTATTTGAGCAAGAACCATTTTTTAAGTATGATATCCCTTTTGATAGGGCTTTCTTTTCATATATGATAATGCCTCCACTATTTCTATAAGCTTTTTTCTTCTTTTTTTTTCTGATTTTTGAAAATGTTTTAAAACCCTACTTTGGAATCTGAAGTTCCACCGGTCCATGATTCAAGACAGATATTAACAAGTCGTCTTTATATTTATCACCAAGGCCATTGATATTCCAACAGGAAAGTGAAATAAAATATTTCATATTCAACGAATTAACTTATTTAACTGCAAGTAGGACTCAGTACCATTAATATCAATTATTAAACATTCATAACTAACAGTTTGAATACATTGTATACAAAGTAAAATCAAGAAAATGCTATACATTGTCATTTACGAGGAATATTGATATTACAATATAGACCACATGTATAGCTACAAACTACAGTAAGTATGCAAGATGCATTAAAGCGAACTATTATGCTTTTCATTCAACTATAATGGAATTTCAGGAAAGTAATTAATTTGTTCAGATACCTTATTACCAAAAATCACTTTGAAAATATCTCAGTTTTTGTTCTGGACACAAACTTGTACAGCTTAATGTATATGACACCAGTAAAATACTATATAGCAAAAGAATTACTCAGGGGGACAGATCATAAAGCTTCCCAGTTTAAACCTGTAGGTAGATATGTTAGAAGTGAAATAGCTTGAAACAGAGACACATTCACAGCGAATTTGTTATGAACTGTTAAATACTATAATATTTATATTTCGGTTGCATATATATAATGATTACGAATGACATTGAATTTTACTAACTGAAAAGGAACAATTTCTAACTCAGATATTAAAGTGCATACTATACACTAAAATTAAAAATACACTTTTAAATTTTGTTATTCAGTATTTTTTAAACCAGGTGACACTCCATATCATCCCTATCTTCTGTATTCATGCAGCATGTCTCAAATGCCCTAATATGTAGCGGTTCATATATAAACCATACCTTATCGTGTCACACAGACCATACACCATAAATGCATGTATATGTCATACCTTACACGTGTCACACAGCCCATTCACCATAAATCATCGTGTATATGTCATACCTTACACGTGTCACACAGACCATACACCATAAATACATGTATATGTCATACCTTACACATGTCACACAGACCATACACCATAAATACATGTATATGTCATACCTTACACTGTCACACAGCCCATACACCATAAATCGTGTATATGTCATACCTTACACGTGTCACACAGCCCATACACCATAAATACATGTATATGTCATACCTTACACATGTCACACAGACCATACACCATAAATACATGTATATGTCATACCTTACACGTGTCACACAGACCATACACCATAAATACATGTATATGTCATACCTTACACTGCCATACAGTCCATACACCATACATACATGTATATGTCATACCTTACACGTGTCACACAGACCATACACCATAAATACATGTATATGTCATACCTTACACGTGTCACACAGACCATACACCATAAATACATGTATATGTCATACCTTACACGTGTCACACAGTCCATACACCATACATACATGTATATGTCATACCTTACACGTGTCACACAGTCCATACACCATACATACATGTATATGTCATACCTTACACGTGTCACACAGTCCATACACCATAAATACATGTATATGTTATACCTTACACGTGTCACACAGTCCATACACCATAATACATGCTTGAGTAGATAACCAATCCTTTTCCAAGGAAATATCACGCGTGAAACAAATAACTAACTTGGTCTGCTCACCAATGTTTTTCTAGTTTCGGGTTAGTACATGTTTGTCATCAGTATAACTATAGATTGCAGGTAGGAAAAAAGAGCGACAGTTAGCGGCACGGTACCTTTAATGTTCAACATTTCCCGTGAAAGATGCTTCAGTCACGTTAAACTTCATTTACCTGAAAGGTTATATGTAAATACCAAACTTGAAGATCCGAACCTGTGTACGTGTATGTAACTTCAATATATTGAATTGATACATAAACTGTTAAAATGGTACATTATGAGGTTAAAGTAATAGGTAATATGGTATTAAGGCTAACAATTTTGTAAGAAATAGTTCACAGGATTTGTAACATATCAATCTCTTTAGCGACCCAAATGAATGTTACAAAATGACATTTTAATTAAAGTTCATTCATTTACCAAGGTCATGTAGAGCTTAAAGAGACAATTAAGTGAAGTAAGTTTTTTTATAACCTTGTCACAAAACTCTTCATGATTCTATAGTTTGATACTCCTTATGAACAATTCATGTCGAGAAATTGACAAGAGACAATGTTTTCTTGGCGTTTTAAATCAGAAATGGAGAAATCATTTACTTTACAGCCGTACGTTATTGCTAACAAAAAGGTCTTTCCAGGCAAGGAGAGGGTAACTTCTCGCTTTTTTCGCCTAGCCTCTCTGAATACATTATATGCAACTATTTTGAATCAAAATCATCTTCCAAAAGCATCTATAACATCGTTATAAATGAGTGATCTATTTTACGTTTAAACCTATTGACATCGTACTCTCTGCGGTTTGAAATTCTCCCTGCGGCACCCTCATTGCGTGCATGTATTCAAATCCAAACGTGAACAGAAATATCTGATTAGAGGCATATATTATGATATTTATAAATTCAAGTATGCCTGACACTGTGTTGTCGGTCAACAGCGTATACGTAGTGCTGTAAATGTTTACCTTTCACTGAAAGGCCCGGATATTGCCACTTTTTCGGTCGTAGCTTTTATCACCGGCTTTCCAAATAAATGAAACTGACCACACTGGAGTTTGCTTTAGGTCATGTCATTATCAACTACGTAAACTTTCGTTAGGAGATAAATATTTTCAGTATCGACTTGATTTCAGGTAAAAACTTACTTAACTAAATTGTCCCTTAAAGATTCGTTGATTACCTATTGGGAGGTATACCGGTCTAAAATCATGTATTGTGAAACTTATTTTTCAAGCAGATATTTGTATTAAAATGCATATCGTGTCGATTGTATGGTGCTGTGACAGTGCGGGGTACGTGGTACAGAGTACAGGGTACAGAGTACGGGGTACAGGGTAAAGCGTAGACTGAAACAATTCATTGAAACGTTCAAGACTTTGTTGTGTATTGCAGCAAACCATTTTGTTTATCTGCATAGGGAAATATCTTCATAATTCGGGTATTATCGATTAATTCTTGAGTACATCCAATTTGTGAGTTCACTTATTCTTTTTTTATCAACCAGAAATAATGTAATCCATTGTACAGTGATACAAAATACGTACAACAGCTCGAACAAAGATATATTTGAACTGTAATTACTATTGACATCGTTAAGTTATTACATCTCTGTAAAATATTTGAAGACATGTATTATGAAACTTACTTTTAATACAGATATGTGTATCAAGATACATATCGTATCGAATGTATTGTGCTGTGAAAATACAGGGTACGGGGTACAGGGTACAGGGTAGACTGCAACAATTCATTAATTCGTTCAGCTTCGCAAGACTTTGTTGTGTATTGTAGCAAAACATTTTTTTTGCTTGCATAAGGAAATACACTTTCATTTCGGGTATTATCAATCAATGTTTAAATAAATTCGATTTGTGAGTTCACCGATTCTTTTTTTAAACATCAGAAACGATGTTATCCACTGTGCAGTGATACAAAAACGTACAACAGCTATTTTTTTTTAATATATATATTTGAACTGTATTTCCTATGGTAGCAGTGTACATTAGAGGGTTGTGGCTATGGGTGATATTTTTGTTAAATGGCTTACCCCTGTATAATGATATGTAAAAAATATATAAAAATAAAACTGTACTAAAATTGGTATAAGCATGATGAAGTGGGCTATGTGAGCTTCACATTTGTAAAAAAGAAAGAAGATTTTTTTGGTTCGAGAATAAAATTTTGGCCATAATCCGTAAGGGTGCGTACACATGAAAAGCTAGCTTTACAGGAGGTAAAATTTTGACAACAGCACACGACGCAAAATTGCAAAAAATCAAGTTTTACAACTTTACTGGGACCCAGATAATTCTGCAACCAGGTAGGTAATCTTTAATTTCAGACAGAGCTTAGGAAAAAAATTACTAGTTGCGGGGGTCAAATTTTGGGTTAAAAATAGCAATTTTTGGCATTTTTTGGTAATTTTTGATGTGGTAACCATGGTTTTCACACAAGTGACATACATAGAAAAAAGAGGTTTATACACTTCTCAGTACTTTATATGTATTGTAAATGTAATGCAGTTTACAAATATATATACATGTATACATGTGTTGTGTAGGGTAAATCCGCTGTGTTTACATTTCCTCGACATGTGCCTTGTTTATCAGAGTCGGGCCATTTCTACTGTATTCTGCTACCTATTTACAACGTAAAGCTAAATGTATTGTGAAACTAACTTTAAAGTCAAATATGTGTATCAAGATACATATCGTATCAAATGTATTGTGCTGTGAAAATACAGTTTACGGGGTACAGGGTACAGGGTACAGGGTACAGGGTACAGCGTAGACTGAAACAATTCATTAAATCGTTCAGCTTCGCAAGACTTTGTTTTGCATTTTAGCAAAACAATGTGTTTGCTTGCATAAGGAAATACACTTTCATTTCGGGTATTATCAATCAAAGTTTAAATAAATTCGATTTGTGAGTTCACCGATTCTTTTTTAAACACCAGTAACGATGTTATCCACTGTGCAATGATACAAAAACGTACAACAGCTAAATATATATATATATATATTTGAACTGTATTTCCTATTTACATCGTAAAGCTACATGTATTGTGAAACTAACTTTGAAATCAGATATGTGTATCAAGATACATATCGTATCGAATGTATTGTGCTGTGAAAATACAGTTTACGGGGTACAGGGTACGGGGTACAGGGTACGGGGTACAGGGTATAAGGTACCATAATCAGGTACATACTAATTTTTCTAATTCTTTGTCAAAATATTATTGAATTTTCATATGTTCTCTTCATTTATGGAGGAATAAAGTCAAAGTCAGGACGGGTCTATCAAATGTGACAATTACAGGAGGGGACTGTACTGTGTGACGATGACGATTACAGGAATAAGCTGTACAGTGTGACGATTACAGGACTGGACTAGTCAGGGTGACGATAACTGGACTGGACAGTGGGACGATTACAGGACTGGACTGTACAATATGATTGATTACAGGATAGTTTTATCTACAGTGACGATCACAGGACGGGACTGTACTGTGTGACGATTACAGGACGGGACTATACATTGAGACAAGTATAGGACGGGACTGTACTGTGTGACGATTACAGGACGGGACTGTACTGTGTGACGATTACAGGACAAGACTGTACATGGTGACGATTACAGGACAAGACTGTACATGTCGACGATAGCAGGACGGGACTATCAAGTATGACGATTACAGGAAGGGACAATTAAGTGTAACGATTACAGGACGGGGTAGTACAGTTTGACGATTACAGGACGGGACTATCAAATGTTTCGATTACAGGATTGACCCGTACAGTGTGAGGATTATAGGACGGAACTGTACAGTTTGACGATTATAGGAGGGGACTGTACTGTGCGACGATTACAGGACGGGGCTAACAAGTGTGACGATTACAGGACGGGGCTTTACTGTGTGACGATTACAGGGTGGGACTGTGCCGAGTGACGATTACAGGACGGGATAGATAACTGTATGAATTGTTTAGTTTTTATTAGATATAATGACAACATAATGCATTCATGCATATATATGTTGGATTTTTTTTAATAAAACTCCCATACGTTTTTTTCCCATGATAACCTATCAAAAAGTTTTGGGCAAGCGAGCTACTTTGGTGTACTGTCAGCTCCAACGAAAACCGATAGTAGAATCAACTAATAGGCGAAGCATCTCCTTTTGGCATATTTTTCGGCCCATCTGCAATAGTTCTGTGGTGATATATATATAACTCACAGTCTCCAGGTTCTGTTAGAAGAACTCGTAATCATGGGTGGTGTACATCAGCTATTATCAAGATGATGCCACTCCCTTGGGGTGGAGGGTGCCGATAATTACAATTTTGGTTGACCTGTGGTCATGGAATGTTAAAATTCAAAATTTCATTGAAATTGATTAAGAACTGACAGAAGTAGAAAAATGTGAATTGTTTTCGGACAAATCGACGACGATGGACAACAAGAGTACCGCGGGGCGGAACAATATACGCCCGTCGAATGTCATATAGTGTTATATACACTCTATCTTGCATTGAAATAAGATTTGCATCACCTTAGAGTGGTTATATTTAGGTGGCATGCTATATTGTATATAACCCTCACCTTTCACTACAAAGTCAATGTTTAACTTTCTAACAGTTTGAAGAATACAAGTATTCAGAGGTCAGTCTACAGCTCATTAAACACTACTTGATATCAATTATTATAAAGCCTACCAAGTTTCAAATCGGTCGAAAAATGTTGTGGGAGATCTCGGACAAAAATCAAACACTGAAAACAACAAATGGGAATAACTTTTACAAAAATTGTTGAATCAAAATGCTGTTCAGCGAAACACAACTGTACATATCATAATAATAAATCCTATCAAATTTCAAAGAGATCAGTCGAAAAATGTAGGAGATCTCTGGACAAAAACCAAATACTGAAATAAAACAAGAGGAATATTTTTTACAACTAGATATTATGATTATAATGCATACCAGGTTTTAAAGGGATCGGTCGAAAAATGTAGGTCAGGTGTCTCAATCTCTCTATGCTTACAAAAGACTATGCACAGCTTCGTTAGCACTTTCCGTCAGAAATGGCGGTACAGTTGTTACGGCAGTAGCGGATCATTGTCTATAGCGGATCATTGTCTATAGCGGATCATTGTCTATAGCGGATCATTGTCTATAGCGGATCACTCGGAAAACTGTATCTGTTTACATCAAAATGAGCACAGCTAGACGGAAATTAAATGTACAAACTTGTAAATATAGCTTTTTCTTGAAAGTAAAAACTGAAAATTTAGTGTAATTAGTAAATTAACAGCAAAATCACGAAAACATTGTTTTGTCAATACGATGCACACTCAGTGCCTCTATGAATTGCTGCTTAGCAAGAGTTTCCCGGACATCACTGGGCACTGTAAGATACGCCAAATTTACAAGCCTCCTGGTTGCTTGTCCCAGCTCAGGCAGTGTTTCTGAAGCTTTCTGCTTTCTTTCCAGTAGCTGTGCCCTGTATAGCTCTGTCTGATCGGATGGAAAAAAGGGCTCATCCAACGAGGTAATGAGAGAAGTAGTTCTGCTGCTGTGAGACAGCCAGTGCCCCAGTATACCTGGGGCTTGTCCTCACAGAGCTACAGCCAAATGTAGTCCCCTCTCATAATCCGACCAGCCATTTATCCTTGCACAAGCCTCAATATTGGATCTATAATCAATCCAAGAGGTAGTGCCATCATATGTAGTAGCTTTGACAATAACAGGTTTCTTCTGTTTTCTCCTTGCGTCACTATCGGTGTTATGCCTTCCTTGACCTTTCCTGTAAGTTACAGGGTCTGGGCAGTCATCATATCCCCGCTTGTGTTCCCAAACTTTGCTTCATTGACGAAAGCTTTGCCTACTTATTATAATGTCGCTTATTATAATTATATTTCCATGTACCGATCTTATCCTTTAACTAAGCAAAACAATATTTTATTATTATTTGGTCAAAGGTTGGACCCCGCGTATAATAATATTTTTTCCACCGTGAATGGATTCTATATGAGTTCTATAGATAAACTTAAATCACCCTATAGACATATCATACGCAATTTTATTACCCCTTTGAGAAAAATTTAGGAATCTGATTGGTTAAAAACTACAGTGTACCAAACCGCATTCGTAAATCTCAGGGGGTATACGAAAATCTTAGGGGGTATACGGTCATGTCACGTGATTCTCAGCAGTAATACGGTGGAATCACGTGATTTTACAAGGGGTATACGGGTCACGTGTCTTTGTATCTTGCGGCCGGGCATCGGGAGACAACTCGCATTCGTCGTCTGCTTCGCTGTTTACAAAATGGCAAAACGTTTCGCTTCGCAAACTAATGAGGAAATACTCGCTAAAAGGGCTAACAATGTGCCACATATCACACAAAAGTCGAACAGACGAGCGGCAAACATGCTGAGAACGTATTTAAAAGAAAAGAATCAGGAAGAACAGATCGAGGAATTTGATAAAACGAAACTAAATGAGGTAGATCTACTGTGCCTGTTATTTTTCTTTGTTTTTATTATAAAAGACTCAAAGGGGTAATAAATTCGTTACACGGATTTTTGGCAGGGTATACGGAATGGTATGACCCTAAAGGGTTTCGTATTTCCTGAGGCCTACTGAATTGTGGAATAAAATTGAAGTGTTTGTTAAAATTTCAAAGTACCACTTTGTTTGCCAACCAGTACGCGACAATACGCTGTTCAAACTATTGAACGAAATTGTGTGGACTGTCGATAATGCGGGCATTTTTAATTTTAAATATAAATTATAAGTTAAAAAAGAGCATAAGAGGGAGAGAAAACGTAAATATAAGTATTGAACTATTTTTGTATGGTATTTATGATCTAGCGCGCATTATGTTGTTTGCATGCAAAGCTGTGTCATTCAAATAGATCATAAATACTATACAAAAACAGTTCAATGCTTAAATATACTGCATACTATCAACACATTTCAATATATACCAGAAACCCATATCGCAACAATAAACTTACACTGTGGTTGGCAACAGCTTATAATTGCAGATAATTGTGAGGATCTCACTGCGGCAGAAACCATGCCGTCGAAAAACGTAAAGAAGACAAGATTTCCACAAAGGGAGATAACTCTTGTGTAACTCTAAAGTTCATTAAAGATGCATGCATCAAAGATAGATAATAAAACATCACACTCCCCGTCTGATATCTTATTATTTGATATCACTACTAAATTCTAAGGAAACAGTAACAAAATGTTCTAAAGAAATATAGCCTTCTAGCCTAGGTTTGTTAGCGGTAACTATGGCAAATTGTCTTATATAGAGTATACTGAAAGCCTTGCATATAACTAACAGAAAACCAGAGAAACATCTTCTACACCTAAAGATACCAGTCCATTCACACCGAAAGTAGGGACACCAATTATGTAACTGGTCTTGTAAAAACATGAAATTTCCCATCTCGTACAATACGAATTTCAACCTTCCGGACAAGTCCGCCATCACATGGGAGAGGATTTTAATCAGTTCCTAGAGGCCAGTCATTTCTATGCACAGTATTGTCCTTTAAGAGGACCACATCACCCTTCTTCTTGAGGTTAGGTGCCTCGCTTTGCCACTTCCTTCGTCCTTGTAATGTATGCAAGTATTCCTTTCTCCACTGACACCAGAGTCTGTTAGACAAATACTGCACTTGCCTCCACTGATGTTTGTAAAGATCTTTGACGCTGAAATCCTTCATGGCGAATGACTTAACGGAGTGGTCAGTTTTCATGGTGAGTAGCGTCGCTGGCGATAACACATAAGGTGACTCGGGATCTGTTGAAACAGGAACGAGAGGTCTCGCATTGGCGATGGCACTCACTTCTGCCATAAGCGTGACTAAGACATCATGCGTAAGGTTCTTGCATGGTAGGTCGGACAACATTGAATCCAAGATCTTACTCAACACCCCGATCATCCTCTCCCATGCACCGCCCATGTGGGAGGAATGAGGTGAATTGAATGCCCATGTGGTTCCTGTGTTGAAGAGGAAATCTCTCATTGGCCCCTCCTCTACATTTATGGAATCGATACGCAAGTCCTCGGTTGCGCCAACCAAGTTAGTTCCGCGGTCAGAACGGAATATTTTGACATTTCCGCGGATTGCTATGAAACGTCTTAAAGCGTTGATAAAGGCTGAGGAAGACATCTCATCTATGACCTCAATGTGCACGGGTTACAAGGCATGTAAATATTACAGACCATCTTTTGGAGTTTGCTTGTCCACCACGAGTTTTACGGGCAACGATTAGCCAGGGTCCGAACACATCCAATCCAACGTTGGTAAAGGGTGGGGCAGCCTCCAGTCTATCCTCTCTGGTAAATCTGCCATTTTCTGGAGCTGAACATTCCCGCGACGTTTTCCACACAACACACTTGTGTAACAAGGAGTTGATCAGTCGCTTCACACCAGTTATTCACAATCCAGCGGACTGTACCGCGCCATCAGTGAAGTGACGTCCCATATATTTTACCTTTTCATGATGATAGCGTACAAGTAGTGTTGATACATGGTGACCTCCTGGCAGAAGGATGGGGTACTTGTCCTGCATGTCTGCTGACATCTTCCGAAGACGACCGCCAACCCGTAAAATCCCTTTCTCATCCAGATGAGGATTGAGAGATATGACGTGACTAGTCTTTAGCATGGGGTTTCTATTCCGTAGACAGAGAATCTGAGATGGGTAGATTTCGTTCTGTACAGACTTGATGATAAATCTTTCGCTCTCTGCCCAGAAGTCAACACTGCTACTAGTAACTGTTCTCCGAGTAGCCTTTCTTCTTAAGAAATATATTGCTCTCACTAGGCACTTCCAGGTAGAAAAACGCTCATACCTATGTGTTCCAATAGCTGGAGATGCATAATTTGTTTCTGAAGATCCAACATTTGCTTTCATTGTACTCACACAGTCTGTTGGACGAATCTCCTTGTCCTCTTCAGGACTGACGAGGTCGTGGTCTTCGGATACAGCGGACTCCTCCTCTTTGTCGAGAAAGGACACAGGTCCGTGGATCCACACACTCTGCTGCATCTCACAGGCTGGAATAGAGCGTGTACCCAAGTCTGCCAGGTTTATGTTTGTAGGCACATAGTTCCATTGACTAGGTTGAGATGATTTTCTAATTATATCTACGCGATTCCTAACGTATATGTAGAATCGTCTCTTTTCGTTCTGTATATAACCGAGGCGATGGAAGGCTTACACAGTTATATATAAACTATAATTTATCATTACATATCAAATTATTCTAATAAAAAAATAACTGGTTGGTTTCTCCCCATCCTCTTCCGATTTGGCTCTTGATCTAACTATACTTCCTTTAATTTTTCTTAATCTTATTTCTTCCAGTTCCTTTTTCTTATTATTTATTTCTCCTACATTAATTATCTCTTGTTTTTCTAGTTCCTCTATATTTTCAATGAACTTAGTTTCTCTTAAGTTCTGTTGTTTCTTTTTATAGAATGCATGTGATATTGTTTTACCTCTAATATTCATCAATACAGTCTCAAGAAATAAATTGTCGTCTATAGTTAACTGTAACTATTAACACGGACTTAGATAACATGGATTGGCAACTCCAATTTCATCTCGCGTATGTATTGTCCACCTTTTGTATTTGTGCACCGAACCGTGACGGCCTGTGACCCTCTCGCTGGAGCCAATTTACCTGTACTGCGCTTGCGTGCTATTTCACAGACCAGTTTCCGGTTTCGATAACCACGTTGTTTACCTAGGTGACGACAGACCGATAGTGTTACACTGATTTGAGAGATTAATAACACAGTGCAATCATCGTGGCTAAAACTTTAGAAAACGAATGCATACACGTGATGATGTCGCAAGCTTATCTGTTTATGTCAAGCAGCATCAGGTAAGAATCTGATCGGATGATACATCATTGTCAAACATGACTGACTTTTTATCCCGTGCTAGTTATTTAGATTTAGACTTTTTAATGAAAGAATTTACTGATAATGAATGTAAAACTTAATATTTCAGAGGTGATATAAGACGTATCTGGCTATAGGCAGCTATCTATTCGAGGGCATACACAGCACGGTAGAAGCACAGGGTTTCGTTACACATGTATATGTGCTATACCGATATAGGTCACAGCACATGTGTTTATGTGGATTGACCTATATCAGTATGGAATAACGTTATGTGTATTTTGTAACGAAACCCCTGTGGGAGAAGTGACTTAAAGGGTTAACTTTTAACAATAGCTTTGTCCTATTACATCATTTTAAATTTAAACCATTTATAAGAAAAATACAGAAACATCAGCTGACCTTTTACCTTTGCTACGAAATTTTGAGATAGGTCATTCAATATATGTACCTAAACAATAGAACACTTTTATAAGTTTATATATCTAGGCAACAATCAAAGGCATTTTTCAAACCTGAATTCATCCATCTTGGCTCCACGTACATGTATATACAGAAATATATTCTTGATTTCTGCGACATGATTTTAGTTAAACATCACAGCAAGTTACATGACAGCCCGGAGCTAATTTTAATGAATTCATTGAATTAAATGTCAATCATTATTTTGGTGCAACTTATTCGCAATTACTCCACATGGTGCATTTTCGCAGTTCCTCTTTTTCTTTATGTATTCTGCGTTAAAAAAATGTGACATAAACTTTTGTCCCAGCACTATGAATCAGGCTTAAAATAACAAGAGGCCCAAGAGGGCCTGTATCGCTCACCTGAATATTTAAGCAGTCATAGCAAAATATTCTCATTAAATATTATATTGCATTAAAAATATTTCCCTCGCAAACTTTGTTGGCTCCATCTGTTGAAACTACCAGCAAAATATTATTATAAGATTCTATGCTTTTTGATTCTTCTTCAGAAGTTGCTTGACATATTTTTCCCTGTGATCTTGTCAGTAGGTCAATGTCATTTTCCTTCTCAAATTGGTTAGCTCTATTCCAAAAAGCTACCAGCCAAATCTTATGAATCCATTCCTTTTAGTTCTCAAGAACAAATCCATTAAAATGTTGTTGACCTCTGTGACCTCTAAAGTAGGTTGAGGTCATTTTCATTTGCAAACTTTGGTGAGCTCTATCCCGGGAAGTCACCAGCCAAATATTATAATTTTATGCCTTTTAATTCTTCAGAAGAAGCTGTTTGAACTGTTTGACATATTTGAACGCTGTGACCTTGAAAGTAGGTCAAGGTCATTTTCATTCGCAAACTTTGTTTGGCTCTTTCCCAGGAAGCCACCTGCCAAATATTAAGATTTTATAACTACCAGTTCTTCAGAAGAAGTCGTTTAAAGTGTTTGACATATCTGCCTCATGTGACCTTAAAAGAAGGTCAAGGTCATTTTCATTCTCAAACTTTGTTCGGCTCTTTCCTAGGAAGCTACAAGCCAAATATAGAGATTATATACCTTTCAGTTCTTCAGAAGAAGTCGTTTGAAGTGTCTGACACATTTGACTCCTGTGACCTTGAAAGAAGGTCAAGGTCATTTTCATTCTCAAACTTTGTCGGGCTCTATCCAAGGAAGCCATCAATCAAAAATAAAGATTCTATACCTTTCAGTTCTTCAGAAGAAGTCATTTGAAGCTTTTGACATATATGACCCCTGTGACCTTGAAAGTAGGTCAAACTAGTTTTCATTCTCAAACTTTGTTGGGCTCTATCCCAGGAAGCCACCAGCCAAATATAAAGATTATATACCTTTCAGTTCTTCAGAAGAAGTCGTTTGAAGTGTTTGACACATTTGACCCCTGTGACCTTGAAAGAAGGTCAAGGTAATTTTCATTCTCAAACTTTGTTGGGCTCCATCCAAGGAAGCCATCAGCCAAATATGAAGATTCTATACCTTTTAGTTCTTTAGAAGAAGTCGTTTGAAGTTTTTGACATATTTGACCCCTGTGACCTTGAAAACAGGTCAAGGTCATTTTCGTTCTCAAACTTTGTAGGGCTCCTACCAACAAAGCTTTCAGCCAAATATCATGACTCTAGGCCTGTCCGTTCTTCAGAAGAAGTTGTTTAAAGGAAAAAGTTGACGGACGAGGACGGACGGACGGACGGACGGACGGACGGACGACGGACGGACGCCGGACGCCGCGCCACGGCATAAGCTCACTTGGCACTTCGTGCCAGGTGAGCTAATTAATGAACAATTTGGTATAGTCCGTATGTCAAAATAATCTATTTATTAGCAAGATAAGTAGATCTCGATAGCGGGTAAATGCCAGACGATGAAGGAAGTGAAATCACACGCTATTGCATCACAATGAATTTTGGTCTATATTCAGAGCCTTAAAAATACACTTTCTAGATCGTCAGTGCGATTGAAATCGTTTTGTGTACATGATAATATACCAGATAGTAATTATGTAAACAAATCATTTCAAATTTATGATCAATTACCGAGAATTACATGCATTCATGAACCCACCCGCGATCGGTAATCTAAGGCAAAATGGCGGCCATTATTAAAAACACACTGATTAACAACTGTTTTCAGAATACAAATACTACAAAATCAGAGATATGGGTTCACTTATAACCACAGGTTGTAATAGAAAACATATAAATGAATAATTTGGTTTAGACCGTATGTCAAAATAATCTATTTATTAGCAAGATAAGTAAATATCGATGGCGGGTAAATGCCAGACGATGAAGGCAGTAAAATCACACGCTATTGCATTACCATGAATTTTGGTCTATATTCAGAGCCTTAAAAATACACTTTCTAGATCGTCAGTGCGATTGAAATCGTTTTGTGTTCATGATAATATACCAAATTGTAATTATGTAAACAAATCATTACAAATTTATGATCAATTACCGAGAATTACATGCATTCATGAACCCACCCGCGATCCGTAATCTAAGGCAAAGTGGCGGCCATTATTAAAAACACACTGATTAACAACTGTTTTCAGAATACAAATACTACAAAATCAGAGATATGGGTTCACTTATAACCACAGGTTGTAATAGAAAACATATAAATGAATAATTTGGTTTAGTCCGTATGTAAAAATAATCTATTTATTAGCAAGATAAGTAGATATCGATAGCGGGTAAATGCCAGACGATGAAGGAAGTGAAATCACACGCTATTGCATCACAATGAATTTTGGTCTATATTCAGAGCCTTAAAAATACACTTTCTAGATCGTCAGTGCGATTGAAATCGTTTTGTGTTCATGATAATATACCAAATTGTAATTATGTAAACAAATCATTACAAATTTATGATCAATTACCGAGAATAACATGCATTCATGAACCCACCCGCGATCGGTAATCTAAGGCAAAATGGCGGCCATTATTAAAAACACACTGATTAACAACTGTTTTCAGAATACAAATACTACAAAATCAGAGATATGGGTTCACTTATAACCACAGGTTGTAATAGAAAACATATAAATAAATGGTTTAGTCCGTATGTCAAAATAATCTATTTATTAGCAAGATAAGTAGATCTCGATGGCGGGTGTGAAGCCATAACATAATTCAAGTTGGCAACGCTGTATGTTTCCTATAAACTTTCGCATTCTGCGACATTTCTCTGGTATTCAACACAACACACATTATTAAATTTAAACAGAAGTATAGCAAAGATCACTTACTTTGAAATCCGGACAATGTAACCGTACAGATAGCAAAAAATGTATCACTTCTGAACGGCAATCCATTTCTTCGATGATTGAAGCGGCGGGTTTTTCCCCCAAATCACGTAAATTCTCACGCTTTCTCGCAACATCAAGTGCACGGCACATATTTCCTATGCCGAAGAGGCAGTTGCCTTTCCCTCTAATCTAATTCCGTGCTATTAGCTATTCTTTATTAACTTTAAGCTTTCCAGCTCATCAGTGTACATGTAACAATATAAATACATTGGCAGACAAAGCAAAACGCAGTGGAGAATGGACAAAAGATTTGACACATTTAAATGTCATTATAACTGTAGATCTATATCAAGTATTTCATCAATGTTTTCAAAATTGTATATCGGGAGACAATATTGCATTTTAGTTTCCTTAATTAAATTTTTAACTACATCTAAATAATCTTGGTGGTATAATAAGGAGTTGTTAAACTTCCATTATCCTTTGCCCATACTATTTATGTTTGCGTGTGTTTGTCTATGTATGTATTCTATGTATGTTTGAGTGTGTTTGTCTGTGTATGTATTCTATGTATGTTTGAGTGTATTTTGTCTATGTATGTATTCTATGTATGTTTGAGTGTGTTTGTCTATGTATGTATTCTATGTATGTATACTATGTATGTTTAAATGTGTTTGTCTATGTATGCATACCATGTGTGTTTAAGTGTGTTTGTCTATGTATGTATTCTATGTATGTATACTATGTATGTTTGAGAGTGTTTGTCTATGTATGTATACTATGTGTGTTTGAGTGTTTTTGTCTATGTATGTATTCTATGTATGTATACTATGTATGTTTGAGTGTGTTTGTCTATGTATGTATTCTATGTATGTATACTATGTATGTATACTATGTATGTATACTATGTATGTATACTATGTATGTATTCCATGTGTGTTTAAGTGTTTGTCTATGTATGTATACTATGTATGTATACTATGTATGTATACCATGTGTGTTTAAGTGTTTGTCTATGTATGTATACTATGTGTGTTTGAGTGTTTCTCTATGTATGTATACTATGTGTGTTTGAGTGTTTCTCTATGTATGTATACTATGTATGTTTGAGTGTGTTTGTCTATGTATGTATACTATGTGTGTTTGAGTGTGTTTGTCTATGTATGTATACTATGTATGTTTAATATGTGTGTTTGAGTGTGTTTGTCTATGTATGTATACTATGTATGTTTGAGTGTGTTTGTCTATGTATGTATACTATGTATGTTTGAGTGTGTTTGTCTATGTATGTATACTATGTAGGTATACTATGTGTGTTTGAGTGTGTTTGTCTATGTATGTATACTATGTATGTTTGTGTGTGTTTGTCTATGTATGTATACTATGTATGTATACTATGTATGTATACTATGTATGTTTGTGTGTGTTTGTCTATGTATGTATACTATGTATGTATACTATGTATGTATACCATGTGTGTTTAAGTGTTTGTCTATGTATGTATACTATGTGTGTTTGAGTGTTTCTCTATGTATGTATACTATGTGTGTTTGAGTGTTTCTCTATGTATGTATACTATGTATGTTTGAGTGTGTTTGTCTATGTATGTATACTATGTATGTTTGAGTGTGTTTGTCTATGTATGTATACTATGTATGTTTAAGTGTGTTTGTCTATGTATGTATACTATGTATGTTTGAGTGTGTTTGTCTATGTATGTATACTATGTATGTTTGAGTGTGTTTGTCTATGTATGTATACTATGTATGTTTGAGTGTGTTTGTCTATGTATGTATACTATGTATGTTTGAGTGTGTTTGTCTATGTATGTATACTATGTATGTTTGAGTGTGTTTGTCTATGTATGTATACTATGTATGTTTGAGTGTGTTTGTCTATGTATGTATACTATGTATGTTTGAGTGTGTTTGTCTATGTATGTATACTATGTATGTTTGAGTGTGTTTGTCTATGTATGTATACTATGTATGTTTAAGTGTGTTTGTCTATGTATGTATACTATGTATGTTTGAGTGTGTTTGTCTATGTATGTATACTATGTATGTTTGAGTGTGTTTGTCTATGTATGTATACTATGTATGTTTGAGTGTGTTTGTCTATGTATGTATACTATGTATGTTTGAGTGTGTTTGTCTATGTATGTATACTATGTATGTTTGAGTGTGTTTGTCTATGTATGTATACTATGTATGTTTGAGTGTGTTTGTCTATGTATGTATACTATGTATGTTTGAGTGTGTTTGTCTATGTATGTATACTATGTATGTTTGAGTGTGTTTGTCTATGTATGTATACTATGTATGTTTGAGTGTGTTTGTCTATGTATGTATACTATGTATGTTTGAGTGTGTTTGTCTATGTATGTATACTATGTATGTTTGAGTGTGTTTGTCTATGTATGTATACTATGTATGTTTGAGTGTGTTTGTCTATGTATGTATACTATGTATGTTTGAGTGTGTTTGTCTATGTATGTATACTATGTATGTTTGACCGTGTTTGTCTATGTATGTATACTATATATGTTTGAGCGTGTTTGTCTATGTATGTTTACTATGTATGTTTGAGTGTGTTTGTCTATGTATGTATACTATGTATGTATACTATGTATGTTTGACCGTGTTTGTCTATGTATGCATACTTTGTGTGTTTGAGTGTGTTTGTCTATGTATGTTTGAGTGTGTCTGTCGTTGTATGTATACTATGTTTGTCTATGTATGTATACGATGTTTGTATACTATGTGTGTTTAAGTGTGTTTGTCTGTGTATGTATTCTATGTATGTTTGAGTGTGTTTTGTCTATGTATGTATTCTATGTATGTTTGAGTGTGTTTGTCTATGTATGTATTCTATGTATGTTTACTATGTATGTTTAAATGTGTTTGTCTATGTATGCATACCATGTGTGTTTAAGTGTGTTTGTCTATGTATGTATTCTTTGTATGTATACTATGTATATTTGAGAGTGTTTGTCTATGTATGTATACTATGTGTGTTTGAGTGTGTTTCTCTATGTATGTATACTATGTATGTTTGGGTGTGTTTGTCTATGTATGTATACTATGTATGTATACTATGTGTATTTGAGTGTGTTTGTCTATGTATGTATACTATATATGTATACTATGTATGTTTGAGTGTGTTTCTCTATGTATGTATACTATGTATGTATACTATGTATGTTTGAGTGTGTTTGTCTATGTATGTATATTATGTATGTATACTATGTGTGTTTAAGTGTGTTTGTCTATGTATGTATACTATGTATGTTTGTGTGTGTTTGTCTATGTATGTATACTATGTATGTATACTATGTGTGTTTGAGTGTAATTGTCTATATATGTATACTATGTATGTTTGAGTGTTTGTCTATATATGTAGACTATGTATGTTTGTGTTTGTTTGTCTATGTATGTATACTATGTATGTATACTATGTATGTATACTATGTATGAATACTATGTATGTATACTATGTGTGTATACTATGTGTGTTTAAGTGTGTTTGTCGATGTATGTATACTATGTATGTTTAAGTGTTTGTCTATGCATGTATACTATGTATGTTTGAGTGTGTTTGTCTATGTATGTATAGTATGTATCTTTGAGCATGTTTCTCTATGTATATGTATACTATGTATGTTTGAGTGTGTTTGTCTATGTATGTATACTATGTATCTTTGAGCATGTTTCTCTATGTATGTATACTATGTATGTTTAATATGTGTGTTTGAGTGTGTTTGTCGATGTATGTATACTATGTATGTTTATGTGTGTTTGTCTATGTATGTATACTATGTGTGTATACTATGTATGTTTGTGTGTGTTTGTCTATGTATGTATACTTTGTATGTATACTATGTATGTTTGAGTGTGTTTGTCTATATATGTAGACTATGTATGTTTGTATTTGTTTGTCTATGTATGTATACTATGTATGTTTAATATGTGTGTTTGAGTGTGTTTGTCGATGTATG
This sequence comes from Mizuhopecten yessoensis, assembly GCF_002113885.1. NCBI lineage: Eukaryota > Metazoa > Mollusca > Bivalvia > Pectinida > Pectinidae > Mizuhopecten > Mizuhopecten yessoensis. Next base: position 43,893 of record NW_018406489.1, read on the forward strand.
TATACTATGTATCTTTGAGCATGTTTCTCTATGTATGTATACTATGTATGTTTAATATGTGTGTTTGAGTGTGTTTGTCGATGTATGTATACTATGTATGTTTAAGTGTTTGTCTATGTATGTACACTATGTATGTTTGAGTGTGTTTGTCTATATATGTAGACTATGTATGTTTGTATTTGTTTGTCTATGTATGTATACTATGTATGTCTGAGCATGTTTGTCTATGTATGTATACTATGTATGTCTGAGCATGTTTGTCTATGTATGTATACTATGTATGTTTAAGTGTGTTTGTCTATGTATTTATACTATGCATGTTTGAGTGTGTTTGTCTATGTATGTATAGTATGTATCTTTGAGCATGTTTCTCTATGTATGTATACTATGTATGTTTGAGCATGTTTGTCTATGTATGTATACTATGTATGTATACTATGTATGTATTCTATGTGTGTTACCATTGAGTGGGTGGAAAGTGGCGGGTCGCTCCACAAACATGTTCCCAGCCCCCTGCAATAGTCTAGCTGGCGTTCAGTTGGATAAGAGGTGTCATATGACGGGTCGCTCCCCAAACATCAGAGCCCTCCTTGAGCTGGCAGCATTGTTGGATGGATATATTGTTTTTTTTCTACGCTTGTGATTTTCGTATTGTCGGTCCGTTATTTTCTCTATCTCTTTTTCGAGTATTCCGCTCTTGCCGCTGTTGTTTAGTTAGGTCCCTTGTGAGAATAACTGTATATGGTTCTTCAGCTTTGTTTTTAATGAAACGTGCAGTTTGTGGAAATATCTTTCTTTCTTTTTTATTTCCTAAGACAGCTATAAAAGGTCTTGGAGATTTGTCTTGGTGTGGTGCCCCTAGTCGGAATTGTGCCACAATATCAAGATTGTCGACTCCTAGAGATTTCGCTATAGTCCTAAAGTCATCCTCATTCTCGGGTTTATTTACCATGGGGTCCTCGTTTGTTTGAGAGGTGGCTTGTGATAATATCAAAACTACTAGCTGCCACTGAAACTTGTGTCGGATTTTTTTTCTGTAAACAAACTGGCTGCGTATACGTGTTACATCCCAATATTATTGTGGATGCATGCCAGTACGAGTTACTTCCCTTGTCCCTAACAGTAAAGCGAACAAAAACTGATCAGCGCTAAAAACATTGATGTTAATAACATAAATAAGCCTTTTCCTTGTTTCTTCTTTCTTCATATTCTCTATTCCTATCGTCCACGAGCTGGTATATGTTCTCCTCGAGTTTAGTGATATTTTGTGCTTGGCAACTTGAAATTTCCTCCTGAATTATTGTTCTTGTGTTAAGTTCAAGATCCGACAATCGTGTCTCCAAGTTAACTACTCGCAAATCGTTAGCTTTACAGTACTCCTTTAATGTGTCCCTTACTTCTATTATCGGCGGTTCTGTCCTGTTACATGACTTGCATGCATATGACATGCCTGATTTTTCTGATTCTTTTAGCTGTTAAAATTCAAACACATCCCTTACATATTACTAACTGATATAGCACTTGTCCATATCTCTCTGACGTGTCCTACTGTCCTAGCTACTTCACTTGTATCGCTCGTGTCGTCTCTCATTTGTTCGTCAGCCATTCTTTGTTACTGTTATACCTGTCGTACACAATATCTTTGAAGTAAATTTAGGACTAGTCTCCTCAACCAATTCCTGCTTAGCAGCTCTCCGGCGAGAACACCCATCTTTTAAAAGACTATAGGAAACTTTGGTATGCGACTTATTCGACTTTCTGGATTTTAGTAGGTCCAACATGAAGCAAGGTGCTACCACACCTAGCTCAATATTAAGTTCATTTATTGCACTATTGAGGATGAAGATTCGACTCTCTAATTATTTGGTTTGAAAATTGTACAGGTCGCTAGACTTGTTTGCTTTTATTGAATTCCAAATAGAAATGGAGTAGTGAGGGCATTCTAGAAAAACAATCATAAATCTCTGGCCATATTTGCTTTGTTATGGTAGAAGGCGACGATAATCATGAATAATGTCATCAGGGGAGATGTCGTTAAGTTCGATGCTCTTGTTTACCTTTTTAGTTAGGTCACACGTACCGGGCCACAGCGCTACAAGAATTCTTCTGTGTTGACTGATTAGCTGGTCAGCATTCAAAACCACATAGTCAACAAGATAGGTTGTGCCTTTTCCTGGTTTAGCTATCCATTTTATGGTTTTCTTTTCGTGTGCCTTTAACTGTATCGCTTTACTGTCACTCACGACAATCAGTTTCCGGTTTTGGACCAATTCAGGAATAACATCTTTTTCCGAGCTTGCCAAAAACTTGCCAAGTTTACCAGCACTCATTTGGCATATGTTCTTGAGTATAAGTAATACAAAGCATACTCACAGTTAGCGAGCCCCAGTCCTCCCCATTGGTCTTCATGGTCTGTCTTGAAAGTTGAAAGTTGAGAATCCACACGTCCTCTACCCTCAACCGGTTTTCACCAACTTTTTAAATATGTTTTAAAAAGCCTTGTAGGATATAAAGCCACGGAATAGTTTTTGGTTTGGTTTTTTCTGCATCTGTGTTTTTTTGCGACAGCTTCCTCCACCTTTGTCTCATCCCAGGTGGCCATAGTGTCGTGCACTTTTCAATATAGTCTGACCAGGTCTTAGCAAAGTGTTGAGGAGCTCTTCCTCGTTTGCCTTTTCGTCCTTTTCTGTCAAGAACTGGATCTGCAGCCTTTGAGGCTTTGCCATTGCCCTGTTGGACCTGATTTGTGACAGTTTTTGGTGTGCTTCTGCTGCTTTGTTCCCTTCTGGTTCTTCAGACCGAACGTTTTATCTTCAATGACTTTCTCCTTTTTCTTTTCCTCTATTTTCTTGCTCGGTCCATCTTGCTTTTTGGGATTTTGCAGGCATGTTCTTTGCTGTAAAACACTTTAAACTTGTTTCGATTCTGTCAAGAACTTCTTGAGAAATAGTGAAAACAAAATGGTACTGTCAGATTTTGAGATGGCTGTCGGTGGACATCTTGTTGTTATTTTTGTGCAATCAATTTGCGATTACCTCAGCAAATATATACGATTTGTTACAAATGTTTGATAAATATTACAGAATGAAAAAAATCTGGAAGGCCAGTATGGAATAAAGAACACTGTATATACAAATTTCTCATAATATTAATTTAGATTGTGTTCAATTTTATTATGCGAGTTATACAGTATTACAGTGACCGTTAGACTGTCAATAATGGGTTATGGTCACAGGTAACAGAACAGGTAAATAACATTTTGATGAGTGACCGGAGTTTTACCTGGCGCCCTGTGCCTGACATAGAGAGCCTGTACTGTATGTCTGTTATGAAAACATTACTGGACGTTAAGTATTTGTTAGTTGCATTCGTTTTTCATCTGGATTTTCACACCTCGACGAGTTACGTGAAAACCCTGGATGGGGAAAAATACGGTCCACGTACATGTACAAAGAGGCTATGTTTACCTGTATATGGGACCGTGTCATCTGACCTGTGTTATAATTTTACATGTGTTGATTTAGATCGTTTAAAAAAAAATGTGCAAGCAATAATCGTCCAGATTTGTATCGTGCACAGTGTGCACACAACGTGCGTACTGCACATCGTGTAACGTTGTGCGATCCCACAACTGTATCATAATTGTAATAAATTTTACCAGTGAAATATCTGAAGTGTTACATCTTCATGTGTAAAGTCAGGTCCAGTATTGATTTTATTCTGACCAACGAGAATGGTATTTTGTCTATTTACTGCATTCAAACCTGCCATATTAGTACATCAGTTCTCTACATAATTACATAATCTGTAACATTATTGCCAGTCATTTGTACCAAATAACAACAGAAAGCTGTACATATGCACTAAGTAACTCTTGCTTGTTGTCAAGCATGACTTCATTAAATTATGGTACTTAAGATTAAAATGTAATAGATTTATTAGTTTCCCTTTGGCTGAACTCTTCCAATTTTGTAAGTTTCTTTCGGGAATCAAACTTTATTTATTTCAACATAATTCAATAAACAGTAGCTGTTCTTTCATCCAACCTTAAGGTAATCTCACAGCTGCTATCCTAGATCATACATCAAAATTAATGTCCAATTATACAAAACACCCTTCATCAGCTAGGAGTACACACCATTCTTCATCAGCTAGGAGTACACACCATTCTTCATCAGCTAGGAGTACACACCATTCTCCATCAGCTGGGAGTACAGTCAACGTCACCATCTTTACTGGCTTTTAATTGTTTCATTTCTGCTGCTATTTTCTTTTCCATTTCCAAGACTTCCTTTGGTTTTTTATACTGTAAAAAGTTTTGAAGATATGGTAAGATGCCTGCACTGGGTTACTTGTAATTAAGACACCTGTGGTGAGACATCAATGACCAGGAACCTGTAATTACAACACCTGTGGTGAGAATTTATGACCAGGAACCTGTTATTACGACACCTGTGGTGAGAATTTATGACCAGGAACCTGTTGTTAAGACACCTGTGGTGAGATATTTATTACCAGGAACCTGTTATTAAGACACATGTGGTGAGAATTTAATGACCAACAACCTGTTATTACGACACTCGTGGCGAGACATTAATGAACAGGAACCTGTAATTACGACACCTGTGGTGAGACATTAATGACCATGAACCTGTAGTTAAGACACCTATGGTGAAACATTAATGACCAGGAACCTGTAATTACGACACCTGTAGTGAGACATTAATGACCATGAACCTGTAGTTAAGTAGTTAAGACACCTGTGGAGACACATTAATGACCAGGAACCTGTTATTACGACACCTGTGTTGAGAATTTATGACCAGGAACCTGTTATTACGACACCTGTGGTGAGAATTTATGACAGGAACCTGTTATTACGACACCTGTGGTGAGAATTTATGACCAGGAACCTGTAGTTAAGACCCCTGTGGTGAGACATTAATGACCAGGAACCTGTTATTACGACACCTGTGGTGAGAATTTAATGACCAACAACCTGTTATTACAACACCTGTGGTGAGACATTAATGACCAGGAACCTGTAATTACGACACCTGTGGTGAGAATTTAATGACCAACAACCTGTTATTACAACACCTGTGTTGAGACATTAATGACCACGAACCTGTAGTTAAGACCCCTATGGTGAAACATTAATGACCAGGAACCTGTAATTACGACACCTGTGGTGAGAATTTATGACCACAAACCTGAAGTTAAGACACTTGTGATGAGACATCAATGACCAGAACCTTTAATTACGACACCTGTGGTGAGAATTAATGACCAGGAACCTGTAGTTAAGACACCTGTTGTGAGACATTAATGACCAGGAACTTGTTATTATGACACCTGTTGTGAGACTTTAATGACCAACAACCTGTTATTACAACACCTGTGGTGAGACATTAATGACCAGAAACCTGTAATTACGACACCTGTGGTGAGACATTAATGACCATGAACCTGTAGTTAAGACACCTATGGTGAAACATTAATGACCAGGAACCTGTTATTAAGGCACCTGTGGTGAGACATTAATGACCAGGAACCTGTAATTACGACACCTGTGGTGTGACATTAATGACCAGGAACCTGTAATTACGACACCTGTGGCGAGACATTAATGACCAGGATCCTGTAATTAAGACACCTGTGGTGAGACATTAATGACCAGGAACCTGTAGTTAAGACACCTGTTGTGAGACATAAATTACCAGGAACCTTTAATTACATCATCTGTTGTGAGACATTAATGACCAGGAACCTGTTGTTAAGACACCTGTGGTGAGATATTTATTACCAGGAACCTGTTATTAAGCTACCTGAGGTGAGACATTAATGACCAGGAACCTGTTATTAAGCTACCTGAGGTGTCTTAACAACAGGTTCCTGGTAATGAATGTCTCACAACAGGTGATGTAATTACAGGTTCTTGGTAATTTATGTCTCACAACAGGTGATGTAATTACAGGTTCTCGGTAATTTATGTCTCACAACAGTTGTCTTAACTACAGGTGCCTGGTCATTAATGTCTCCCCACAGGTGTCGTAATTAAAGGTTCTGGTCATTGATGTCTCATCACAAGTGTCTTAACTACAGGGTAATGCTGGACACTGAACAAAAGTAAGGTAACACTAGACACCAAACATAAAGTAAGGTAACACTGAACATTATGTTCAGTGTCCAGTGTTACCTGACTTTATGTTCAGGAACCTATTCTCAAGACACCTGTGGTGAGATATTTATTACCATGAACCTGTTATTAAGGCACCTGTGGTGAGACATTAATGACCAGGATCCTGTAATTAAAACACCTGTGGTGAGACATTAATGACCAGGAACCTGTAGTTAAGACACCTGTTGTGAGACATAAATTACCAGGAACCTTTAATTACATCACCTGTTGTGAGACATTAATGACCAGGAACCTGTTGTTAAGACACCTGTGGTGAGATATGTATTACCAGGAACCTGTTATTAAGCTACCTGTGGTGAGACATTAATGACCAGGAACCTGTTATTAAGACACCTGTGGTGAGACATTAATGACCATGAACCTGTTATTAAGACACCTGTGGTGAGATATTCATTACCAGGAACCTGTTATTAAGCTACCTGTGGTGAGACATTAATAACCAGGAACCTGTTATTAAGACACCTGTGGTGAAACATTAATGACCAGGACCCTGTAGTTAAGACACCTGTTGTGAGACATAAATTACCAAGAACCTGTGATTACATCACCTGTTGTGAGACATTAATGACCAGGAAACTGTTGTTAAGACACCTGTGGTGAGACATTAATGACCAGGAACCTGTTATTTAGACACCTGTTGTGAGACATTAATGACCAGGAAACTTTTATTAAGACACCTGCAGTGAAACAGAAACCTGTAATAAACACAATTGCATGGAGTCATTTTTGTTCAGGAAACTGTGAGGAAACCTGTAATGAGATATTTTACACAGGAACCTGTAATAAAGACACCTGCAGTAAAACATGACTGCTCAGATGATATATTTAGCTGGTTGACTTGAGATAAGATATCCATGTAAGTTCCATATCCTGAGTGACTTGCTTAGTGATTTGGGATAAGACATACACAGTAAGACACTTGTTCAGTGTTACTTTATCAAGTTGCTTGACATGAGGTATCCACAGTAATTATAAACTGATGCTGAGTGACTTAATATAAGCCATCCATATCAAGACAATCATTATGAAAGATTTGCTAAGTAACTTGAGATAACAAATCCTAAGTGAGCCACTTATGATGAGTGACTTGCTAAGTGACTAATACACCCTCAGTAAGACCCTTATACTAAGGGACTTGGTAAATAAAGTGTCTTATCCTACTTTATTTACCAAGTCCCTCAGTATAAGGGTCTTACTGAGGTTATATTAGTCACTTAGCAAGTCATTCATCATAGGATAAGACACTTATACTGAGTAACTTGAGATAAACATACTTAGTAGGACACTTATATTGAGTGACTTGCTGAGTCACTTGGGATAAGACATCCTCAGTAAGACACTTATGCTGAGTGAAGTTAGATAACACATCCACAGAGCCAGGCTTTTGCTGAGATAATGGACACATTGTCCCTAGTAAATTCCTTACAGTGATGATGAAAGTGTTGTTGGCATGGGCAGTGCTGATACTGTCCTGTGTCAGTAGGCATCCAACCCTCTCCATGTCTGGTATGGAAAACTTTTTATAATACCTAAAAAATAAGAGATAAAATTAAACTTATTAAGGCCTTCTGATATAATATCCAGTCTATCAAGTAAAATGGTTCTACCTTTCTATTATAAACAAGAGGCCAAAGGAACTCAACTGAGTTATATTATAGGTTAGTTTTCAATCTTGGTATATAAAGTGGAAATCAGCATGTACATTTAAAATCTGTCTAAACTTTGATGAAATCTGTTAAGAAATAAAGTAGCTAGAGTTATGACACTGTATTGCTTGATGACTTTCTTTAAATAGCAAGTGGCCTTGGCCTTGACCTTCAAACCCTCAACACGATGATGGAAACCTTTAAACTTTATCTCGTGTATATTTTATTTTCAATGTCCAGTATTACCTTACTTCATGTTCAGTGTCCAGGGTTTCATTACTTTATGTTTAGTGCCCAGTGTTACCTTACTTTATGTTCAGTGTCCAGTGTTACCTGACTTTATGTTCAGTGTCCAGGGTTTCATTACTTTATGTTCAGTGTCCAGTGTTACCTGACTTTATGTTCAGTTTCTTGTGTTACCGTATTTTAATGTTCAGTGTCCAGCATTACCTTATTTTATATTCAGTGTCCAGCATTACCTTACTTTATGTTTGGTGTCTAGTGTTACCTTACTTTTGTTCAGTGTCCAGCATTACCTGACTTTATGTTCAGTGTCTTGTGTTACCGTATTTTAATGTTTAGTGTCCAGCATTACCTTATTTTATATTCAGTGTCCAGCATTACCTTACTTTATGTTTGGTGTCTAGTGTTACCTTACTTTATATTCACTGTCCAGTGTTACAGTTCTTTATATTCAGTGTCACCTTACTTTATGTTCAGTGTCTAGTGTTACCTTACTTTATGTTCATTGTCTAGTGTTACCTTACTTTATATTCAGTGTCCAGTGTTACCTTACTTTATGTTCAGTGTCTTGTGTTACCTTACTTTATATTCAGTGTCCAGTGTTACCTGACTTTATGTTCAGTGTTCAGTGTTACCTGACTTTATATTCAGTGACCAGTGTTACCTTACTTTATATTCAGTGCCCAGTGTTACCTTACATTATGTTTAGTGTCCAGTATTACATTTCTTTATATTCAGTGTCCAGTGTTACCTTACATTATGTTCATTGACCAGTGTTACCTTTCTTTATGTTCAGTGCCCAGTGTTACCTTACATTATGTTCAGTGTCAAGTATTACATTACTTTATATTCAGTGTCCAGTGTTACCTTTCTTTATGTTCAGTGACCAGTGTTACCTTACTTTATATTCAGTGCCCAGTATTACCTTACATTATGTTCAGTGTCAAGTATTACATTACTTTATATTCAGTGCCAAGTATTACCTTACTTTATATTCAGTGCCCAGTATTACATTACTTTATATTCAGTGTCCAGTGTTACCTTTCTTTATGTTCAGTGACCAGTATTACCTTACTTTATATTCAGTGCCCAGTATTACCTTACATTATGTTCAGTGTCAAGTATTACATTACTTTATATTCAGTGTCCAGTGTTACCTTACTTTATATTCAGTGTCCAGTATTACCTGACATTATGTTCAGTGTCTAGTGTTAGCTTACTTTATGTTTAGCGTCCAGTGTTACATTACTTTATGTTCAGTGTCCAGTGTTACCTTACTTTATATTCAGTGTCCAGTGATACCTTATTTTATATTCATGGTTCAGTATGACATTACGTTATGTTCAGTGTCCAGTGTTACCTTACTTTATGTTCAGTGTCCAGTATTACCTTAATTTACTTTTAAATTCTGTGTCTAGTTTTATTTTACGTTATGTTCAGTATCCAGTGTTACCTTACTTTATATTCAGTATCCAGTGTTACCTTACTTTATGTTCAGTGTCCAGTGTTACCTTAATTTACTTTTAAATTCAGTGTCTAGTGTTATTTTACATTATGTTCAGTATCCAGTGTTACCTTATGTTATGTTCAGTGTCTTGTGTTACCTTACTTTATGTTCAATGTCTTGTGTTACCTTACTTTATATTCAGTGTCCAGTGTTACCTTACTTTATGTTCAATGTCCAGTGTTACCTGACTTTATGTTCAGTGTCCAGTGATACCTGACTTTATGTTCAGTGTTACCTTACTTTATGTCCAGTGTCCAGTGATACCTAAATTTACTTTATATTCAGTGTCCAGTGTTACCTTACTTTATATTCAGTGTCCAGTGTTACCTTACTTTATGTTTAGTGTCAAATGTTGCCTTACTTTATGTTCAGTGTTACCTGACTTTATGTGCAGTGTCCAGTGTAACCTAACTTTATGTTCAGTGTTACCTGACTTTATGTTCAGTGTCTAGTGTTGCCTTACTTTATATTCAGTGTTACCTGACTTTATGTGCAGTGTCCAGTGTAACCTTACTTTATATTCATTGTCCCGTGTAAACTAACTAAATGTCCAGTGTTACCTTACTTTATGTTCAGTATTACCTGACTTTATGTTCAATATCCAATGTTACCTTACTTTATGTTCAGTGTCTAGTGTTGCCTTTCTTTATATTCAGTGTTACCTGACTTTATGTTCAGTGTCCAGTGTTACCTTACTTTATGTTCAGTGTCCAGTGTCACCTTACTTTATATTCATTGTCCCGTGTTACCTTACTTTATGTTCAGTGTTACCTTACTTTATGTTCAGTGTTACCTGACTTTATGTGCAGTGTCTAGTGTTGCCTTACTTTATGTTCACTGTCCAGTGTTACCTTACTTTATGTTCAGTGTCCAGTATTACCTGACTTTATGTTCAATGTCCAGTGTCACCTTACTTTATATTTATTGTCCCATGTTACCTTACTTTATGTTCAGTGTTACCTTACTTTATGTTTGGTGTTATCTTCCTTTATGTTCAGTGTCCTGTGTTACCTGACTTTATGTTCAGTGTTACCTTACTTTATGACCAATGTCCAATGTTGCCTTACTTTATGTTCAGTGTTACCTTACATTATGTTCAGTGTCCAGTGTTACCTGACTTTATGTTCAGTGTTACCTTACTTTATGTTCAATGTCCAATGTTGCCTTCCTTTATGTTCAGTGTCTTTTGCTACCTTACTTTATATTCAGTGTCCATTGTTGCCTTGTTTTAAGCTCCCAGGGTCGTTACCGAAACAGTAGTAATGAGGATTTGTTAATACACGTAATAGTATTATTAAGATAAACAAAGAACCGTTATAGCATTGCACCAAATGTCGTAGGTTTGCTAGAAGTTAAGTGGTACTACTAATAGTGAACATAGGAAAAAATCAACTGTATGTTAAGAGAGTTGACATCAATGAATTAGGTTTAATACTTTTTGTTGGATGTCTTGATGATGAGCTTGTGGTTGTCATCCTGCACAGTCACACTAAACACATGTAGAGGGTAGGGAATGTTACGAATTCTCCACTGAAACGCCACCTTTGTATCTTTTCTGACAAATATGGGCTGAAATAAGAAGATTTAAGTTGACAAGTAGAGAAATATTGCAGATGTAGCAAAATTTTTCAAAGTCAATTTTTTTAACTTACTATTTTTATACTCATACCTTATTTTAAAGAAGAGGACATAAAATAGAAAATGGTATGACCATCCATGAGCTATTTATTTGCTTTCATCAGTCCAAGATGAAAATTTAACAAAATACATGTCCTTTGGTAAAATTTATTACTTATTTCATATGCAGAATCAGAAATCTATAAATATTAGCAAAATTAATAAAAAACATGATTGTCTTTTTAATTATGATAGCACATTTTCCTTTGTTTATATCATATTTTTAGAAAATCAATTTAGATTACCCCACCCCATATTTTTATATTAAACAAGAGGCCCAGAGGGCCATATTGCTCACCCGAAACTTTATGCCCAGCAATGGTACATGTATACAATGTATATATATGGCGCTATAGGTTGGGGATCTGAACCATAAATTTAAAAGTAAAGTACCAGAAATTATGTCCCTAGAAGTCTGGGTAGATCCATTAGTCAATTTGGCTGTCCATCCGAATCCCATGTGTTGTGCAAAGTATTATGAGTGTCATGATTTAAGGGTTAAACCTCGTAATACAGGTAAACCGTTTGAAAACACGGATCCAGAGCATCGTCATCCGCCAGTGCCTTTGTAGGGGTAAACTGAATTCACCTACTGTGTACACATTAATATGTTGTGGACACTTATATGTAAGTGTTGTTTTAACATGGACTGCCCTGAGTTGTCGGGAGATAATCTGATTTGAGTTCATTTAAGCTTGCATAACAGCGTTGGGTTATAACTATTTTCAACATGTTATGATAAGGTCCGTAAAAGTGGTTAACATTTTTGATAATTTCCCTGATGTTTCGAATTCGCAGATATTATATATATAATTAAGTCAAAGCACAATGTAGTGAAATTAAAATTCCCGCGAAATATAATTGCTATACAGTATTCCTACCAAAGGTACATACGAATGTGGGGTGGGGATCTCACCTGTTTCAAAGTTATGGCTAGAAATTAAATCAAAAGTAGTAGGGCAAGACTGCAGGCTCAATTATTATATCATGATTGAGATTGTCTCCTGATGGCCATGGTCAGTAATTGCAAAGACAGTACCAATAGTGTGGGAATCTCATTGCTTCGCCCCTATCAACTGGAACAATTCTGAATCCTCAACAAAGGAAGAATGCTCCAAACCAAATATGGTTGATATCAATAGTCACTATGTTCCAGAGAAGAAGTCTTTTAAAGCAATATGGCCAAATTATCCTTTTTTGCCCCATCCTTCAGACCCCTGGGGGGTCAGCCCCTCCATTTGTACACTTTTGAATCCCTACCACCTGAGAATGCTTCCTACTAAATATGATTGATATCATTCTATTAGTTCCAATGATGAAGTTGCTAAAAGCAAAATGGCCAAATTACCCCTTTTTTGGCCCTCCATTTGTACAATTTTGAATCACCACCACATGAGAATTAATGCTTCAAACCAAATAGTGTTGATCCTTGGTGGTAACATCAACTATGATGCCTGGAGATAGAAACTTTCACTGCATTGTTTAATTAACCATGGAATCTTTCTGTGAAAAAATGCGAAAATAAGACACAAAAATTGCCCAGTACATGCATACAGATTTTTTTTTATATCTTTTACTTTTTGCAGGAAGAAGGATAAAAAGGGCTTCAGATGACCAAATTGAGTAATAATATACCAAAAGTATATAATTTTACACTTTTTTATATTTCATTTTCATAACACTGTATTGACTTGATGATAAATCTTTTGATGATCAGTTTTGGTGAGAGATCTAATGTCAAATAGCATTCCGAGTACTGCTATTACATAACAAAGATATCTACTGGTCAGCTTATGTAATGAAAAATTGATAGGAAACGTAAATTTGTTCATGTGAAATGTGACAGGGCCAAGAAAGAAGGAAACAGATTTAATGTTTGCCCAGTGTCTGATGCAGGTGGAAAAGAATGACACATGGCAAACTAATGCAAACACAAACTAAACTGGGCACATCTTGTAATAACAAGAGGCCCAGAGAGCCTTTATCGCTCGCCTGGATATCTAAGCAATCATGGCAAAATATTCTCCAAATGAGATCCAAGGGAATATGCCAGACCCCAAGGCTAATCCTTGTAACATATCTGAATTAGATTTTTCATGCCCAGCAATTTAATGTATCAAATGGGGTGGGGATCTCAACTGTTTCCAAGCTGTGACTCAGAAACTAGGTCGATCTCTACGGTTGTGGCCAGACCCCAGGATCAATTATAATCATGACCCAAGGGTGGGGCAGACCCTGGGGTCAATTCAAATATCATGACTGCATTTGTCTCTTTATGCCCAACAATTGTATATATAGTTTTGGGGTGGGGATCTTAACCTTTTCGAAGTTATGACCCAAGGGTTAAGTCTCCAAGGTTGGGGCCAAACCCTAGGGCCATCCTGGAAGCAAATGTGCATTCTTCTCTCTTTATACTCAGCAATTGTATATATGGTTATATGGTGGGGATAAACTTTATAAAAAGTTATAAACTTTTTTTGGCCCCACCCCTTAGCCCGGGGGGATCAGTCCCACTATTTGTACAATTTCGAATCCATGCCTCCCATGAATGCTTTCGACCAAATATGATTGATATCCATGGCATTGTTCTATACAGAAGAAGTCATATATCCATCACTTAGTTCCAGAGAAGAAGTTGCTTAAAGCAATATAGCCAAATAACCCTTTTTGCCCTCGCCCCTCAGCCCCCTTGGGGTTCAGCCACACCATTTGTACAATTTTGAATCCCTGCCTCCCATGAATGCTTTTGATCAAATATGATTGATATCCAGTGCAAAGTTGTACAGAAGAAGTCGTTTGTAGCAATATAGCCAAACTGCTCCCTTTTGGCCCGCCCCACAGCCCTCTCGGGGGTCAGCCAAACCATTTGTACAATTTTTAATCTCCACTACCTAGGGATGCTTCCATTCAAATATGGTTGATATCCATCCCTTACTTCCAGAGAAGAAGCCGCTTAAAGCGTTTTGGAATGAACATTTGATCATAAGTTGGAAAGCCATGCATGAAAAGGAAAATATTTTTCGGAAATGTAGGGGAAGCGGAGCACAAAAATGCGCTTTATTGTTAATGTGTTAATAATCCGAAACAGTTCTGGAACAGCCTTAAAAAACTTGGTCCTCCACGCAAAACTGCAATACCGATGGATTATACGACGATGACGGTAATATAGTTACAAATAGAGAGGAAGTAATGTCTCAGTGGAAAGACAATTTTTCAGGATTATTTGATAAAAATCTGAATTCAGACGAAGTCAGTGATGTATTTTATGAAGATGTGATACGACAAAAACAGTTTTTAGAAGAGTACATGTTGGACCCTTTATACGACTCCAACACCACATTAAACCAGGTAATACAAATCAACGAAATCAAAAAGGAGTTAAACCATGCGAAAACGGGAATCGCCGGGGTATGATCGGGTTCCATTGGAGGTTTTGAAGTTTCCCGCCATAACTACTGTTTTACACAATTTGTTCCAACTGTGTTTAGACTCTGGTTACAAATATCCCATCAATTTGGAGAAAAGCAATTATATGTCCAATTCCTAAAGATAAATCGTTAGATCCGCGAGTACCACTTAACTTCCGAGGGATAAGCCCACTCTCTGTCGCTTCTAAGTTATACACTGCGTTCATCAATAACAGGACTGTGCCATACTTTGATGAAAATGACTTGCTCGTTGACGACCAAAACGGATTCCGTAAAAATAGATCGAGTCCCGACCACGTGCATACTCTCAATTCAATCGTCTCTAATAAACCTACAACATTTGTAACATTTGTGGACCTACAAAAGGCATTTGACTATGTTGACAGAGATCTACTAATGTATAAACTTATCACAAATGGAATAAATGGAAAAATGTACAACGTTATTAAAACATTATATACGGATTCAGAGGCGTGTGTACGACTCGGAAACTCATTAACTGATTGGTTCTCCAGTGATATCGGGGTAAAACAAGGCGATAATTTATCTCCCACAATGTTTGGTTTATTTATTAATGACTTGGCCGTCAAAATCAACCAGCTTGGTAAGGGAATGTTTATTGGAAATGATAAGGTAAACATTTTACTGTATGCAGACGATATAGCACTCCTTTCTGAAAATGAAACTGATATGCAATGTGTGCTGGATCATTTGGATAACTGGTGTTTAAAATGGAGGCCTCGAGTGAATCTAGGGAAATCCAAAGTGGTACATTTTAGAAACAACCGTAGGGCGCGAAGTAGTTTTAATTTTAAAATTGGAGAACATGCATTGGAATATTCAAGTTCGTACAAATATTTGGGTGTGCTTTTCAACAAATTTAATAGTTTTTCACATACAGCTGAACTGTTAGCGAAACCGGGCCGACGAGCATTAGGTGGTGTTATATCTAAGGTGCATCATAATAAATCCATTGGTTTTAAAACATTTAAAAAGTTATATTCTTCCTGTGTTGAACCAGTATTGGATTATTGTTCTGGAGTTTGGGGATATCGACCGCATCCTTCGTATCGACACCATCCAAAACCGCTCGATTAGATACTTTATTGGCGTCCATAGGTTTACACCAAATTTGACCGTAAATGGAGAAACTGGATGGCTTATCAGACAACACGGGAGATGGCTTAACATTATACGTCTATGGAACAGACTCATACGAATGGACGATTCCCGGGTATGCAAAAAAGTGTTTATGTAGGATAAACGTTCAAATAAGGAAAAATCATGGTGCTGCGACATGCAGCGAGTGCTAGAATATGTAAATATGGAATATTGCTTTTACAATCTTCAACATATTAACATTGAAAAAGTAAAACGTGCACTCGTACACAAATATCAAGATGAGTGGTCAGATAAAGTAAAATTTGTACCAAAACTAAGGAACTTTATATTATTAAAACCTCTTACCATGTAGAGAACTAGGTGTCAATAAACCTTACAAAATCCAAGAGATCAATCATGGCACATTTAAGGTGTGGTGTACTCCCATTGCGAGTGGAGACTGGACAGTATAGTGAACCAGCCGACATTGTTCCCTATAAATCCGTTGGTGAATGGTTAAGTTGGTCCTTCGCCACTGTTTCTCACTGCTTTTCTACAGTTCTTTCTTTCTAAACAGAGAATTTTATTAAACCACGAGGCATTTGGTCTCACAGTTATCACCTTACTTAGTCTGTAGAGGTGCGTGTTTCTCTAAAAAGGCTTCTATACCAGATGTGTATGCTTCAACAAGATCGTCAACCCCGCCTTCAGTAGATTGAAGGCGGAAGAAGACTGTATGTCATTGTTGAAATCTGGTATTGAAATTTCGCGGAATTTCCGGAAACTCACTTCTTTCCTTGCAAGATCTGGCTTACTACAATTCAGTGTTGCGTGGACAGCAAGATGATCACCAGATTGTTTCCCTTTTACATCACTTTGACATGGATCAATCACTGAAATTACTCCATGAATGACTGAGTTATCTTCCCTTGTTGTGACCACATCCAGTTTGTGGCCATGGGTGTGTGTAGCTTCTGCACCTGCTGAATCAGACCCCTGGAATCTAGTAGCCCAGAGAACTGGAGAGCATCAACATTAGATAGATCGTCTAAGTGGAAATTTAGGTCACCCGTGACCTTAGGAGGCACGGTAGACTAGTGGTAGGTCGCCGGGCTCATGACCGAAGGGTTGCGAGTTCGAGTTATGGCACGACACTGTGTTGTATCTTTGTTTGCTTGTTCCAGCTGTAAATGAGTATGTGGTTGGGCAGTGCTAGAATTGCTGAATGCTAGGCGTAAGTGCCGAAATGGCAGCACCGGTTGTATGCTCCCCTGGGAGTTGAGAAAGATATTGGCTGGTTGCAAAGGCCCTATGGTAGCAGAGTTTAGTAGCGTACGGTGGCCATGGGTGATATTTTTATACAATGAATAACCCCTGTAATATAACATGTATCAAAATTTTNAAAAATCGAATTTGGTTTGAGACTACAATTTTGGGCATTTACAAATCTGTGTCTACACAACAAAAGCTAGCTTTTCATGTAGTCTATTTTTGTACTCAGCACATGTGTAAATATTGTGAAAAATCCACCGGAATGACCTATGCTAAAACGTGAGTATTTCTGTTACCGAGTAGGCGATATTTAATTTCAGACAGGTTTTAAGAAAAACAATTCTACTTGTGGGGGTCAAATTCTGGGTTAAAAATCATGATTTTTTGCATATTTTGGTGTTTTTTGATGTGGTAACCATGGTTTTCAGAATCCCAAATCAGGGGAAATCACTTTTTGAAAAAAAAATGTTCTTCTAAAAAACACCTATTCAAAATGTAGTTTATAAATATATATATATATATATGTAGGTGTGTTGTGCAGGATGAATCCGCTATCCATGTTTATCCGAGACATGCCCTTTATTTTTAGGGTAAAGCCATTTCTACTGTACTCTGCCACCTATAAACACAGATAATAATTTGTGAACCGCTTTGAGACGACCTACAAACTAGGCTGGGATAAAGCAGTATATAAGAAACTTGAATTATTATTGTTCTTATTATTATAATATAATAATCTCTTGTGACACAATAACTTAGTGGTCTAAAAAGGTAGACCACTCGTCAAAAGCCACTGTATTTTGGAAATTATTCTGTTTAGATGGAGGAGGCCTGTAAATGATTACACAATTGAAATTGTTTATCATCAGCAATGACAGAACAAATCATTTGCTCAAAGTGTGTCTATACATCATCATGACTGGAATAGAGAGGTCTCACACTTGGGCCTTTCTTAAACAGAACAGCCACCCCACCACCACGTTTGCTGAGTCTAGCATTGATGAGGAATCCATAGCCTGTTGGTATTAGATCAGCTAGTACCTGGTCGTCGATTTATCTAAACCTAGCCAGGTTTCTGTCAATCCATTAATGTCAATGTCCTGAGATGTTACAAAATATCTGATGGACGATGACTTATTTTTCACTGAGCAACAGTTTAAGGACACTAAATTTAGAGGAATAACTGACTTACAGTGACCAGCTGTTTTTGTTGGCTTAATGACATGTAGATTCTCATACGATACTGATGATGTCGGAATCCTTGTGGAAGTATCGTAACAAGAATGCACAATAGTGTTGATGCCCGATACTTCTGTAAGTGCAATGTAGCCCTGCAAGAAAGTGTGCGAGGTGGACAGACTATTTGTAGTGATCAAATGGATGAAATTATCGGTGTTCAGGCCCGAGTGGGTACAACCATGGGTTCCTTTTGATTTAACACTGATAACACTTGGTATTTGCCTAATAGCACCCTTTCCCGCCCATGTCCCACGTCTTGTGCACAAGTTGTGCGACTTGTGTCTTGAATCTCTACAAAGTTCCATGACTTTTGTGACTGAAACTTATAAATGAGTTATGTCTAAGTAGAAGCTTAATTAGTTGCCCTTGACATTTGGAAAAATAAAATGATCACAATACATAAAAATATGTAGATCATACTCTAACAAGAGTACCGCGGGGCGAAACAATATACGCCCGTTGAATGCCATATAGTGTTATATACTTTCTTACAATGAAATAAGATCTGCATCATTCTAAGAGTGGTTAGCTGACATGCTATAAAAAAAAATAGGAGAAAATCAAAAATCAAGTACTGAAATGAACAAAGGGCAAGAACTTTTGCAAAGATTGTCAAATCAAATTTCTTTTAATGGAGACACAACTTCATACTTCATATCATGATTATAGTGTATACCAAGTTTCAAAGAGATCGGTCGAAAAATGAAGGAGGCGATTGAGGGACAAACCAAAGTTTACGCCGGCTGGCCGGCCGACCCCATACCATAATACTCCCGTCAAATTTGACAGGCATATTAAAAGTTGCCCAGAGGGCCTGTATCATAGGCAACCGCAGGGAAATATTCTCATTAAATTTAACACTGCAACTATTATATAAATATCACATTCATGAGAGGGCAATGTTGCATACTTTCACCCCAAGGAAGCATTGTTGACTGAGGCGAAGCCGAGGTCAACAATGCTTTCCGAGGGGTGAAAATATGCAATATCGCCCTCTCATGAATGTGATTTTTATTTTATTATACCTAGTGTCATGTTTAGGTGTTTTACCACTTCACCATTTTTAATGGTCCTTGTGTTGATTTGACATAAACCAAGACTTCATCTCAACAGTTGTCGAATGAACCAACCATGAATGTGATTTGATAACACCCTGGCACTGGGACGAACCGTGCACGCATACGTTTGGCGCATGTGATATTTTTTGGAATAACACCCTGTCTTCTTTATCTTTGTAAAACGAGCAAGTAACATTGAAAATGTTCACATCTTTCTCAGATTACGAGATTTTAACAGAAGGTATAATAATTCCAAATATTGACTCTGTCTCTGAGGAACACCTGTCCCTCACTGGGTTCCTTCTTGCTGTGGTGTTGAAGTGGGGTGGATATTAAAATTTACCTCAATTTCCCCTTTTGAGCCCCCCCTATGCTGAAGTTAGGTGAATGTCAAAATTTGCCTTCAATTTCCCCTTTTGGGCCACATCCCTCTGCTCTCAGAAGGACACATCCTCCATTGATACAAAATTAATTTCACATTGCCTATTTAGGATATTCTACACCAAATTTGGTTAAATTTCCTCAATTTTTACGGAAAGAGATTGATTTTAAACATTAGAATACCCCTTTATTCCTTCTATTGGGTCCCGCCCTCTACAATTCTGGGAAAACTCGTTCTCTTTTTATAAAACATTGAGTCCCCCCTTTGCCAAGAGATGCTTTACACCTAATTTGATAAAATCCCTCCATAAATTAAGGAAGAAGATCTAGATTTATCCCTATTGGGCTCCGTCCCTCTACCACTAGAGGGTTTAATGGAGTCCACTAAATTGCCCTATGATATTCCACACAAAATTTGGATTATGAATACTTATA
The DNA here is from genome assembly GCF_002113885.1 of Mizuhopecten yessoensis. Lineage (NCBI taxonomy): Eukaryota > Metazoa > Mollusca > Bivalvia > Pectinida > Pectinidae > Mizuhopecten > Mizuhopecten yessoensis. Next base: position 64,082 of record NW_018406489.1, read on the forward strand.
TATATATGGAAGGATAAAGATTTTAAATATTTATCACTTTGAAATTCCTCCTTTTATATAAATGGAGTCCCCTTTGCCCACCAAGGAGGTTCAACAGAAAACTCATATATTCGTATGGAAGGAGAAGGATTTTAAACATTTAACATTATGCTCCCCCAATTAGGATCTGCCCCTCTGTTACCACAGGAGGCCACACCTCTGTTTATACAAAATTGATACCACTTGCAAAAGCAGGCTCTTGACCAAATTTTGTTAAAATCCCTCAATCGTACAGAAAGAGAAGGAATTTGAACCTTCACATCAATTTCCCCTATTGGGCTCTGCCCCTATACCCAGTAGGAAACACCCCATTAATAAACAATTGAATCCTCTTTCAAAAAAGATTCTCTACACAAAATATGGTTAAAATCCCTCCAATCGTGCTGAACTTGAAGTAGAAGGATTTTAAAGATTTACCTCAAGTTCTCCTATTTTGCCCAAACCCTCTGTTTCTATAAAATTGAGTCCCCTTTGCCCAAGGAAACTCTACACAAAATTTGGATAAAATCCCTCCAATCATACTGAAGAAGGATTTAAAACATTTTTTCCCCTATATACTCCTTCAAGAACCCAAACCCTTGGTCTCCAGGGAAGCCACATTCAATGTATACAAAATTGACTTCCCCTTGCTTATGATGTTCTACACAAGATGTTCTACACAAAAATTGGTTCAAATCCCTCTATTCATACTAAAGAAGAAGAATTTCACAGGTTTACCATAATTTCTCCTACTGACTCTGCCCCTCTGCCGCCAGGGAAGCCATACCCTCCATTTATACAATTGATTCCCCTTTGCCCAAGGATTCTCTACACCAAATTTGGTTTAAATCCCTGCAATGGTACTGAAGAAGATGTATTTTAAAAAATTCCCTAAATTTTCCCTATTTGGCCCCACCTGTCTGCCCCCAGTGGGGCCACACCATTTACTTGCCTTAGGATGCTCCAGGCCAACTTTAGTCAATCCACTGAGCCAATCAGGACTACATGTAGTAGTGTTTTAAAGGAAAAACTGACCAACGAACGAACAACGGACCACAGCAGCAGTTCACATGGAATCAACACTCTTTGTTTATACAGCCGAGTGTGATTTAAACCTCAGATGAGTAGATCCTCAATCTTAACAGCTTTGTATCCATCCAAAGTGGCTAGAATAATGAGTACCGACAATACAACAACACTTGTTTCTTACATTGCTTGAACTTTCCACCAATCCTTCAGGGTCAAGAGTTTTTGACATGAGTTGTTCCCCTACTTCAAAATCCCAGCTTGTCCCTTTGCTACCAAATGTTCCTTTTCTTCTCCATTTCCTAACTGAAAGAAAACAACGATTCCATACAGATATATATATATTTGTTTTAATCAATTTTATTTATTATACAACAATTATGAAACTCGTTATTTCAACTTATAATAATTATATATATATATAATTAGCCTTTTTGGTAGAGATGTTTGCATGCAGGGGCTCTTAGATATAGATCAAGTAGGTATAAAAAGGAAGTCAAATACTTCTTTTTCCATTTTGAAGTCTAACAGTTTCATGCACACAATACCTCTTTCAATTTACATGTCAGTGTTTCAGTCATCTGGTTTTCAAAAATATCTAAAGTACTTCCCAAAATATTGATGTGATATTAGTTAATATCGCTCACAGAGCAGCATGACTGTAAATGTGTCTTTTCAATAGAAAAACACATAACATCTTTTGACACAGTAATACATTTTTTTTTCATTATGAACAAACAGCTTCACTTTAGATATGCTGGACATTTTCATCTCAATGGCAGATCCAGCCTACATTTTTGTGCAAAAACTGTTATTTAGGGCAGCACAGCAAATGTCAATGTCAAACTCAATAGGATATAGCCTTGTTCTTGTCAAGATAATTTGATTGAGGAGTCTGTCGACAATCAATCTATTGTTCTCATGTAACCAACTCAGTTCAAGATCAGTATTAATATAATTATAAGTCTTATACTGATATGCTATAATGTGTATTCATTACTCATATGATCATTTATCATAAGGACTGAGTATTTTCTAATGTTCCTGCTAATATGAATGGAAGTTGGTTACATGCAGATTCTTTGAAATTCTGTCTGCTAAATGTGACGAAAACGTACCGAGCTATACGTATACTAGCAGTTTGCATTTGTAAACCGCCGTATTCGTGTGCATTCTTGATGTTGTTTACGCTCTTGAGTTGGCCTTGACCTAGCCCTGGTCAAAACACATAGGTGATGCATAGAATCTCCTGGTGATTGACAGGTAGGGCGGGCCTATAGGGATATAAGCCGGCCAAGACGCACGTGCATCGCCTTTCAGCCACGGCCAGCGTGCACAGCCTTTCAGTCTACAGCCCCTCGGCGAGCATGCAGACAGCCTTTCGGCCATGGCCACTCACCCCGTTGGCCAGCGTGCATCGCCATTCTGTGTCAGAAGCTACACGAGAGCAGAACATTACTTGTTAGTTGTAAGTATACTAGAGAGTGAGCTTTCAATGAGGGGGTATGTCTGAATAAGACCGTTACCCATTACGATCGCATAATCGAAAGTATCATACCTTACAAGGGCGAGCTATAGTGTTGCTTTTGGTCTGCTATGTTGATAAATCACGGGCACTGTGTGGGCTCGTTAGAGTGCTATAGGGAGTTATAGGGACCACTGAGTGGTCAGGGTAGCTCAAGGTTAGCAAGAGGAGTTCTATAGATTGTACAATATAGGTACATGTAGTGCTGCCGAGCTATCATTGTAGCCAGACATATGCCGTACTGAGCTTCAAAAACGGAGCTATCGCCAGAGTACAGGTAGTGTGGTCAAGACTGATGTGGGCAGTGAGAGGTCAGTGGGAGCGTTTAGTTAGATTAGTGTTAGGTGTTTTATTGTTCTATACGTAGTTATTCTGCATTTACTGTTACATTGATACTGCTTTGTATATATTTATTAGTGCAAGACGTACATGATCACAAGCAGCGATTGCTCGGACATAGGCAATGTTTCATAGCTAGATTAAGTTATCTGTATATATATATTTGTATCTATACTAGAATTGATACACCCCAGTTGGGGTGGGTATACTCGCCGGAATCTCCAGTGTGACTGGTAGGGAGGGACCATAGGAGAGTCTTCACATAAATATGGTAAGCTATCAATTAAGGAAGCTCTCTGATAAGAGTTACTTCATTTGTATTAAAGATGGATGTTAAATCTAAACAAGAGGCCAAGAGAAACACTTTGATGGAATTCTTGAGGATTCTACCTGGAAAGGTGGGTATTCCAGGAGAAATCCGCCTAAGCTGGCAGGTTCATAGATACCAGACTTTAGGTAGACCTAGAATCTGACAAAACCCTACCTAAATCTGAAGCAATACTCCATGTAAAATTCTACCTAAACTCTACCTAAAATCTATCCAACATCATCTTAGTAGTAAAATCAAACTTGGAATTTCTTCTTAGGTGGAATTTTGTACTTTGATATATAAACACATGTGGCCAGTCCAGAAACCTGGTTTGTGGTTGGTCAGTTTAAATTCAGACTGTTGCACAGGAAGTTATGAGATATTAGAGGTCAATCGCTAGCCATGGATGGTTGCATTGTGTGATAGCTAATTATGAAAAAGAAATATGAATTTATGACAAAATTATGAACATAAGCAAGAGGAGCAAATAATATTACACTTTCATAGCACAACTACGTTGTTTTTGTTTGAGTCATTATATATTTAAGTGTGAGACAAAGTTAGCAGCATAACAGCAGTATACATGTACTTAAAGTGGTTGTTTAAGGTCACCTTATTTGTTTGGAAAGTTATCAGTTTTTGTTCTAGCATATATATTTGTGTGTGAAATATTGATGAAAAACATACTCGTGTGATAATTGTATATACATGTACATGTAACTCTATTGTAAACAAATAAGCTATAAAACTAAGCATACAAGTGTAGCTACATTGTAGAATGTACTGTAACATGTACAGTGTGCAAGTAAATAACTGAGAATTTGAATGTGGTGTCACATCAGGATTTAGTGGTTCAAAGAACTGTTAGTTTAACTTGTACATATATGAAGGCAACACAATTGAGGAATAGAGGCATTAAAGCTGGTCGACTCTGTTGTTTGTATACATACTTATACATGTCTACACCGATGCTGGTCGACTCTGTTGTTTGTATACATACTTATACATGTCTACACCGATGCTGGTCGACTCTGTTGTTTGTATACATAATTATACATGTCTACACCGATGCTGAATGACTCTGTTGTTTGTATACATACTTATACATGTATACATCGATGCTGGTCGACTCTGTTGTTTGTATACATACTTATACATGTATACAAACAACAGAGTCGACCAGCATCGGTGTAGACATATATAAGAATGTATACAAACAACAGAGTCAACCAGCATCGGGGTAGACATATATAAGTATGTATACAAACAACAGCGTCGACCAGCATCGGTGTAGACATATATAAGCATGTATACAAACAACAGAGTCAACCAGCATCGGTGTAGACATGTATAAGTATGTCTACAAACAACAGAGTCGACCAGCATCGGTGTAGACATATTTAAGTATGTATACAAACAACAGAGTCAACCAGCATCGGTGTAGACATGTATAAGTATGTCTACAAACAACAGAGTCGACCAGCATCGGTGTAGACATATATAAGAATGTATACAAACAACAGAGTCAACCAGCATCGGGGTAGACATGAATAAGTATATATACAAACAACAGAGTCGACCAGCATCGGTTAAGACATGTATAAGTATGCATACAAACAACAAAGTACAGTGTCGGTGTATACATGTATAAGTACGTATACAAACAACAGAGTCGACCAGCATCGGTTAAGACATGTATAAGTATGCATACAAACAACAAAGTCCAGTGTCGGTGTATACATGTATAAGTATGTATACAATCAACAGAGTCGACCAGCATCGATGTATACATGATGTATACAAACAACAGAGTCAACCAGCATCGGGGTAGACATATATAAGTATGTATACAAACAACAGCGTCGACCAGCATCGGTGTAGACATATATAAGAATGTATACAAACAACAGAGTCAACCAGCATCGGTGTAGAGATGTATAAGTATGTATACAAACAACAGAGTCAACCAGCATCGGTGTAGAGATGTATAAGTATGTATACAAACAACAGAGTCATTCAGCATCGGTGTATACATAATTATACATGTCTACACCGATGCTGAATGCCTCTGTTGTTTGTATACATACTTATACATGTATACATCGATGCTGGTCGACTCTGTTGTTTGTATACGTACTTAAATATGTCTACACCGATGCTGGTCGCCTCTTTTGTTTGTATACATACTTATACATGTCTACACCGATTCTGGTCGACTCTGTTGTTTGTATACATACTTATTCATGTCTACAACGATGCTGGTCGACTCTGTTGTTTGTATACATAATTATACATGTCTACAACGATGCTGGTCGACTCTGTTGTTTGTTTACATACTTATACATGTCTACACCGATGCTGGTCGTCTCTGTTGTTTGTATACATACTTATATATGTCTACACCGATGCTGGTCGATTCTGTTGTTTGTATACATACTTATACATGTCTACACCGATCCTGGTCGACTCTGTTGTTTGTATACATACTTATTCATGGCTACACCGATGCTGGTTGACTCTGTTGTTTGTATACATCATGTATACATCGATGCTGGTCGACTCTGTTGTTTGTATAAATACTTATACATGTATACACCGACACTGGACTCTGTTGTTTGTATACATACTTATACATGACTACACCGATGCTGGTCGACTCTGTTGTTTGTAGACATACTTATACATGTCTACACCGATGCTGGTCAACTCTGTTGTTTGTATACATACTTATACATGACTACACCGATGCTGGTCGACTCTGTTGTTTGTATACATACTTAAATATGTCTACACCGATGCTGGTCGCCTCTGTTGTTTGTATACATACTTATACATGTCTACACCGATGCTGGTCGACTCTGTTGTTTGTATACATACTTATACATGTCTACAACAATGCTGGTCGACTCTGTTGTTTGTATACATACTTATACATGTCTACATCGATGCTGGTCGACTTTGTTGTTTGTATACATACTTATACATGTCTACACCGATGCTGGTCAACTCTGTTGTTTGTATACGTACTTATACATGTCTACACCGATTCTGGTCGACTCTGTTGTTTGTATACATCCTTCTACATGTATACACCGACACTGGACTCTGTTGTCTGTTGTTTGTATACATACTTATACATGTCTACAACAATGCTGGTCGACTCTGTTGTTTGCAAACATACTTATACATGTCTACAACGATGCTGGTCGACTCTGTTGTTTGTATACATCCTTCTACATGTATACACCGACACTGGACTCTGTTGTTTGTATACATACTTATATATGTCTACAACGATGCTGGTCGACTCTGTTGTGTGTTTACATACTTATACATGTATACACCGACACTGGACTCTGTTGTTTGTATACATACTTAAACATGTCTACAACGATGCTGGTTGACTCTGTTGTTTATATACATACTTATATATGTCTACACTGATGCTGGTCGACTCTGTTGTTTGTATACATACTTATTCATGTCTACACCGATGCTGGTCGACTCTGTTTTTTTTATACATACTTATACATGTGTACACCGACACTGGACTCTGTTGTTTGTATACATACTTAAACATGTCTACAACGATGCTGGTTGACTCTGTTGTTTATATACATACTTATGTATGTCTACACTGATGCTGGTCGACTCTGTTGTTTGTATTCATACTTATACATGTATACACCGACACTGGACTCTGTTGTTTGTATACACACTTATACATGTCTACACCAATGCTGGTTGACTCTGTTGTTTGTATACATACTTATACATGTCTACACCGATGCTGGTCGACTCTGTTGTTAGTATACATACTTATTCATGTCTACACCGATGCAGCTTTGGCCAGATCCTGCAACAAAAGGGGATGAGCTAATAGCAGCTCTAAAATTGGAAATAGAGAACAGGAGTTCTTAATCTTTTGGTGTATTTTGAATGGGATGTAGGTGAATTTTAGGTAGACTTTTAGGTGCATTTTAGGAGGATACTATGAGACATTTTAGGTCGATTTTTAGTTCATATATATATTCCTGCTAAACTTATTTACATATTAAGGGCCCTTTTCTGCAAGTTTTACAAGAGTACTCCTTCTAAGGCATTATTATATCCCAACGAGGAATCTCATGTAGAATCCACTTTAAGTCCTACTAAAAGTCTGCCTAAAGTTTACTTGGTATCAGTGACATTTTCATACAGGTGGCCAGGTGGGCCCGTGTCACTCACCTGGATATTCTCATTAAAGGTAGTATAATCCACTTGCCCAATCCTAGTAGCAAATATTTATGCTTTAGTTAGTGATTATATATATTATTTCTTCATGCTATTGTTATAAGGTAGGAATCTCACATGTTCCTATAGTAAGACCCTGGAGTACTGAAAGTCCCTGAGGGTTTGATCAGACCCCAAGGCCGATACTGATAGCACAATACTTTCTGTAACAGTAATCTTGACCTTTATAACTTTTCCCTGTTGCACATCTACATATCAAAGTGTATCACCATGTCAAACTAAAAAACAAAATCCATAGTTTGGATTCTGAGAGAAGTATCAGTGACCTTGACTTCAGAACAGTTTTAAATCTCTATTGTACATCTACATATCACACTGTATCACCATGTCAGATATTAAAATAATATATGCATGATATATAACATGATATGTGTGCAGATTCCACAACTGTATCATTTAAATATTATAACATTTGATTATATATAATTTGTCTATTTGTTTCAGTTGGGATTTTTTATTAAAAACATTCTTATACACATTTGGAAATTTAATATAGGCAATGAATGATACAAGATGATAATGGCTATGCATATATCTTGTTAATATATTATAATGGAGATAAAAAAAAACTTTGTTTAAAGATTATTTTAGGCTATTTAAATATCATAATTACAATAAATTGAAAATCTTAATTCATTGCAAATAAAGTTTGTCTGGTTTAGTTTTATAATGTTCATTTAAGGATGAGCCTCCATATGTGTTGTGTATGCGTGCATGTGTGGCTGTGTGCCAGGGGCAGGATACTGTGTTGGTGTAATTGCCCCTTGTGACAGCGAAAAATCTAAATGTCAATTTTATAGAGCTACCTCACTGAAATACCATGCCGAAGGCAGCACCCAGCACAGCATTCCGCCCAGTCACATTATGCTAACAAAGGGTGAACCAAATGTTGCCATTACCCTTCATGCTGAACATTACCATTTATAAAGACGTTGGCATGTCCCAGCCTGGTGACAGAACAAATTGCTTCTCCGCTTGGACAAGCCCAACAATAAAGCCAAAAGTGAGGTATTGCCAATTAAGTCACTAGGAAATAAAAGATAGTTAGAATATAGGGAGAAATCAAAAAAAAAATCTAAATATTGCAATGGGTGTAGCAGATTTATTTTGGTTGCTTTTGTATGCCCAAGAAGGAGGCACAAAAGTAAATCCCCAATTCTGCAGGGGGTTCCTGCATTTGTCGCCTCTTACGATACATGCAGTGGGTAACAGCAGGTGTTTTCTTTTCTCAATCTCCGACCTACAGGGGTGTTGCAAATATGGTCTTTTGATCAAATCTCTTATAGTCCAGAAAACACTTACCTATGAAAGCCTTACCATATTAGATACAAAGACTTACTGATAAGGTCGCCACTTCTTTGGTCATATTCCTCTGCCATTTCTGTGCCATCAGCAAATGTGTAGTGGATTTTCCTCCTCCCTAAACAAATGATTTTATTGATTTCAGCTATTTAAATATCAATCTTTTAAATATTAAGGTTGATTTTAATTGTACATAGGGTTATGGTATCCTTCTAGCTTCGCGCTAAGGGAAATTTCCCTTTAGCTCAATCATACAGGTAGCTAGTGTGCGACTAGGAAGTATGGGATTGTGGGTTTGATCCCAGGTGGAAGCAAACTGTTCTCTTTCCTGTTACTATATTACTTCAATAATCAATTCCAGTCATTTCTAAGTGTAAATTAGATTGGCAGTAAGGCTGAACATCCAATCCGGACATCATGCACACTAGCAGAAAAGATTCACATTAACACTGTTCTTGCATGGTAACTTCAATATATAGATATGGTAACTCTGTGAATGAAATTGAACTCATTATATTTGTGTTTATATGTATATATATTGCATAACTCAGTATAAATTCATGGTCCTAGCGCTGGCGAGTTTAACTATGCTTCTCCAGCAAATATTTGCAACTTAATAATTTCTGAAGTACAAACTTAAGTTACGAGTTGTCTGTTTTACTAAAACGTTCGTAATTTTTGTTGTAAACTTAACTTAGGAAGATTTTGTAGGTTAAAGATTTCGATACTCTCCTGTGTTGAAGGTAGGATTCATCTCAGTAACAAACAAGAGGCCCAAGAGGGCCTGTATTGCTCACCTGAATATTTAAGCAGTCATAGCAAAATATTCTCATTAAATATTATATTGCACTAAAAATATTCCCTCGCAAACTTTGTTGGCTCCATCTGTTGAAACTACCAGCAAAATCTTATTATAAGATTCTATGCATTTTGATTCTTGTTAAGAAGTTGCTTGACATATTTTTTCCTGTGACCTTGTAAGTACGTCAATGTCATTTACCTTCTCAAATTGGTTAGCTCTATTCCAAAAAGCTACCAGCCAAATCTAATGAATCCATTTCTTTTAGTTCTTAAGAACAAATCCTTTAAAATGTTGTTGACCTCTGTGACCTCTAAAGTAGATCAAGGTCATTTTCATTCGCAATTTTGGTGAGCTGTATCCCAGGAAGTCACCAGCCAAATATTATAAATTAACGCCTTTTAATTCTTCATCAGAAGTAGTTTGAACCGTTTGACATATTTGAACACTGTGACCTTGAAAGTAAGTCAAGGTCATTTTCATTCACAAACTTTGTTTGGTTCTTTCCTAGGAAGCTTCAAGCCAAATATTAAGGTTCTATAACTTTTAGTTCTTCAGAAGAAGTCGATTTAAGCATAAGACATATTTGACTCCTGTGACCTTGAAAGTAAGTCAAGGTCATTTTCGTTTTCAAACTTTGTCGGGCTCTATCCCAGGAAGCCACCTGCCAAATATAAAGATTCTATACCTTTCAGTTCTTCAGAAGAAGTTGTTTGAAGTGTTTGACACATTTGACCCCTGTGACCTTGACAGTAGATCAAGGCCATTTTTATTCGCAAACTTTGTTCGGCTTATTCCATGGAAGCTACGTACCAATTGTCATGTCTCTTAACCATTCGGTATTTCAGAAGTAGTTGTTTGAAGTTTTTAATATATTTGACCCCTGTGACCTTGAATGTATGTCAAGGTCATTTATATGAACAAACTTAGTACCCCTTTATCCCAGCATGCTATTGGCCATATATCTTCACCCTATGTCTGTTCGTTATTGAGAAAAAGTTTTTTAACGTGGAATTCTCCGACACCGTTTGGTATTGGGGAGTGACTATATTAAATCAACAAAAAGACACGGTCTGGATATCTTCTGAACAAGAATAATATATATTACGTTTTTTGTCCGGATCTGTAAGGTTTGTTGATTAGACACCCCATGACCTATAAAAATGGTGTTTGCTCAGGTAAGAAATTTTAAACGATTGGAAATTGAGGACTCTACTGATGGAATTTAGCAGCTGTTGGTGTTTAGAGCTGATTTGGATCAATATAAAATCCATTTATTGATATATGTGAGGTATGTGTTGTGTCATAGTAGATTTGTGTTGTCAGCACTTCATAAATTAACTCCCCGATACCGAACGGTGTCGTAGAATTCCATGTTTTCATATAGCAGTGCGCTCTGGCCCCACACCAGACATCTAACTTATGTCAAAATGTCTAAGTCTGGTGTTAGGGCCAAAGGAAACTTGGACTAGATTTTAGTCTTGGCACAGGGGCTTGTATCGACTTAAATGATGAAATTAGCTAGAAATACCTATGATAAAATTAGCTAGAAATACCTATGATAAAATTAGCTAAAATACCTATATACAGTATATATATAGGTATTTCTAGCTAATTTTATCATATAAGTCTTTATCATATGTTGATAATAATAACACCCTTTTTGTATGTGTAATAAGTCTAAAATTTCCACAAGTGATATCACACCCCCTTGGAGTGATATCACACCCCCTTGAAAGTGATATCACACCCCCTAGAAAAGTGATATCACACCCCTCCTAAATTTCGTGGAAAGCATGAGAAACCAGAACACTGCGAGAAAAACGCAGTCGGACATCAAAATATTCATGGATTATCTGATGTCTCACATACTTTTTAAGTATAATTGTTACTATTTGTTTATATATCCTCGGGTTACCGGTTTCCGCACACTTTAGAAGCATCCGCGTTTTCGTACTCATATCAGCAGAAAACTGTTGAAATGACGGAAGACTGTCATAAACATGTATCCAATCTACTAAAGGAAACAAATCAAAGTACTGAAAGTACTGAAAGCTAAGGCAAAAGATATATATATTATTTTTGGAATGGAGAACAAAATAAAGACGAAGTTCCCATCATATTGTACAGAAGGATTTACTGTTAATTTGTTATGAATCAAAGTTTTATGTAAAAGTGTACCACTGTGAAGTTATTCTTCTTGTGTGTACAGTATATCTTTATAGGTTTGTCAGAAGAGTGGTACCAAGTTTCCTCTAGAATATATCATTTTAAACCTTTGGATAATTAATTTGCATAGGAATTTGGAATTGCTTCCCTTTGTCCATACAATGTATTTCATAGAACATTAAAAACTGAAACTGGCATTTACCCCTTTGACCAATACCTGATTATTTTAAACCATTGAATAGATTATGCACAGATTGTGAACATCTTTGAACTTTGCCTTTGTTGTTGAATAAGATATCAACCCTTGCCTTATCTAACAAAGTTACTTGGCATAAAACCATTGACCAATCAGAGTACAGTATGCTAATTAATTAGGCATGGATTTCACTCAACTTTGAACTTATCGTCTAAGTTTGTATATTGATCAATATATATTCAAGCAAGTTATCTTGTAAAGTGTGCACATCGACCAGGGTTGGCATGCTTTTTAATACGTGTGAATTTTGTTCAAGTTTCAATTTTGCATCAGTCAGTGTATATTGTTACAGAACAATATTTATAAGGATGTTTACTTGCCGAAACTAAATTGTGGATAAGCAAGTGGATTACTGCTACCCATAAATTTACAAGTCTCTCAATAATTTTGAAAAA
>NW_018406489.1:80143-84022 GCF_002113885.1 Mizuhopecten yessoensis
TTTTTTTTAACTGAATGAGAAGAAATGTAAGGCCAAATATCCTCACAAACAACGCTTAAGTGAAATCAGTTTGCAACTAAGCAGTTCGAAAATTTTGCAACACGTCTGGAGAAAGACGTTCCTCGTGACGCTGTAATTCACTAGAGTAAAACGTCCGTTTATTATGTTTGTTTTTGCATAATAACTGCTATACATACCGTAGAAGCACCTTCCTTTTTGTCATCGCCGCTGACAACATGCGCCATTCTCTGCGGCTTCGGCCGCATGCTTGGCCACAAGTCACCGAAATCGGGATACATAGCCTTATTTATGAATCAGTAGTAGGTAAACGTTGCAGAAGTGTATGTATATTGTTCATTGTCAATGCTGCTTAAACAACATGCCTAACATTAAGTCAACACTCGCCTGCATTTTCGTCTTTTCCGCTTCGCGTTGCGAATGATGTCTAGGCCTACACAAAACGAAAGTAAAATGTGCGCATGTCTAAATGTAAGGGAGATCACTCGTGTTTTCCCGCAGTATATGTCTGAAATCATTCCGAAGGTGTTGTTGTTTTTGTGTATATTGAAATAAAAGAGTCCTGTTATATGGTAATACTTCAATAAACGAAAAACACAAATCACACCAACAGACATATAAAATGTAGGCCTATCGGAGCATATTTTCGTTTCTGGCTGAGCTGTAATTAGCGAGAAGGCGATATAAAAATGCAATAGCATATCTTATGATGAAAATAGAACAAAATGATAATACTGCGAAGGTAAAAAAAGCCTTCAGGTTAGAATACCAATATGGAACTAGAGAAGGACAGTGGCTAGTTCTAACATGATTCCCGGTCTCATCTGCCCCGGCCGGTTGATCCCATTTTAGTTAGGCAAGCCTGGTGTGAATCACACGGAGGCGATTTTAGAATTAATTGACAGGATCCGTATCCATTAATAGGTTTGTAATATGAACTTTTTATGTTGATCTCCTACATAATTGTAAGTTATACTCCGCCTTATATTTCGTTAAATTATCAAGTTTACGTAACAAGTGCAAGCGAAATCCTAATTGACTGCCATGTTGGAAACTTCCTCAATCTTTCCGATATAGGTCAGACGTCTAAATATGGGTGTCATGACCAAATATGGAAATTGTAGTAAACATGACCGCATCAGTAGTAATACTATATTTGGCCGTGAAGGCCATATAAGGAAACGGATAACATCACGCGTGATCTAACATGGCCGTCGTTTCTTTTTTTAGAGTTTTTAGTAAGGATTTGTTATTTTAACGATGAACGAATATGCAATATTTTGATAACATTATAATCATATGAAGCGTGAATCAGATATATTATTACTGATTAGCACTTTTGATTATCCTCAGTTAGTTGGAACAGGACCGCTTCATAGCTCTGACCACGCAATATATAATTGTAAACAGGGACGTAAATGTCACCAATTTTAGCCAATCACAGGACAATATTTCCGTGTAAAGGGTTAATCCAGCGACAGTTCCAAGAGTAAATACGAAGTTTTAGAAGGATACTTAGTTCTAACTAAGAATAAGATTATATCCAATGACGTTTGAGTGAACTTGAGTCCGTGGTAATGGATTTTATTTGCAGTTTGTTTAGTATTACTAGAAGGTGACGTTATGTCTCGTTTATGAATATCTGAGCTCATTAACTGAAGTATTTTTACCGGAAGTTGCGTGTAGCATGCATGACCTACATTCAAGTAGCAGTTCCCGATTGAGATAAACAGGGTGCATTTTCAATAAGAATACGACGTTGTGATAAGATCATATGTTCTATAAAGAAAAGTAATGATATTTACAAGCCATTCAAGTGCATTTGAGTCCAAAGTTACGCATAATAAAGACAGTAGGTCCGGTATATGATTCAATTTAGTACCAGTGACTACCGCTAGAGGCCGTCTGTGTGAAATCGACATTTATGAATATCTGAGCTCATTAACTAAAGTAATACCAATAGCTGGCGGCTAACGCCTTAGCTAAAAACTAGCAACATAACAAACAATTTTTAACAAATTTCTCCCGTCGGAAATAGCGGTCATATGTTTCCGTGTGTCTATTTTGATTTAGTGTTCAAAGAAAGATAACTCGAATACACTAAAATGAAATTCTCTACAGTGACCTGCAAGAACAAAAGCTTCGTTTGGAGTAAAAAAAAAAAAATTGAACGTCAAATTAATTATCAAAGATCATTTTTTTAAATTTCACATTTTTAATTGATTTTTCAAGATGTCAAATTGAACAAATTCATGTAATTTTATAAATTTATTTATTTATTTATAATATAGAATCTGGTGGGGGTTTTCTGCAGTCTTATATCGGTTTTGGTTGATGGCAAGCTATTTCTCATTTTTTTCTGTTTAAAATTGGTGAAAATTGGAAGTTCGTTGCATTACAGGGTTTACGTTTCATTGAAAACAGTGTTTATCGATATAAGAATGTCTTCTTGGCTCTTCGGAAGTGGAAAAAAATCAGCGAGGAGATGTGGCCAATCATTTGCATATAACATTTCCGTACGTTTGTCAGACTACGAAAAAGACTGGTTCATGAATGAAATATATCACCGTTTTTTCAGGTATGGGTTCATTTTGAGCAAGATAAAAAGTGCATTAAGCAAAACTGTATATTGATGCGTGTTTTTTAATCAGTGATTAATTCTTATGTTTTCCGAACAAACTTCAGGAAGTTTTTGTGTCAGTTTACAGATGATGGCCAAACATCTAAAATATCCTTGTGTTGTGTCTAGCAGGTCACGTAGTTACGAGATATAGCTTGATAAAATGTCTGCGCGGAAATACATAACGCGCGGAAACAGGTGACTAGACGATACATCATTGTTTTTGTTACCATTTTTATGAATATCAGTAAACAAAATAAAGAAATATTTTGTTTGTGTGTATGTTTTGTTTATTTTAAAGAAAAAAAAACATATGATAAAAAGTTTATGATATGACCATTTTGATATCACACCCCCAATCAGCCCAGTCCCGATAGTCCGGCAAACGGCAGCTGTACATGGTATAGGAGTTAATCGGTAGCCGCAGAGTTGCGTATTTTTTTAACCGGAAATGAAGTATGTGAAAATGAAAGTAGAAGTTCAGTGTCAACAAATATGTGACTTAGTTGTAGTGGGATTTACATTATTTTAAAAAGAAATAGGAGGTATATAGGGGTAAGTGGTGGAGAAAGGGTTATTAGTATGTATTTCACAACGGAAGGAAAATAATTCCTGCATGTATAACTTACTGTTTAGTCATTAAAATGTTTAAATCTGTATTGTCTTTCCTGATTTTCTTTTCTTTTCAGTAATTTTATTGAATTGAATTACTACACCTACAAAAAGGATCAGAAGCCTTTGATAGCGGGTTCATGAATTCAAACACTCAAAACAATGCTTGTAAAATTACTTATGAAAACTTTTTTAAACAATCAATGTATGTGGGTTAAATGTTTATAATATCGAGGACATATTACATCAATTTTCACAATTATTACACATGCAATTCACAAGAATTTAAAATAACAAATTTACTTTAGGTTATCGACATTTATTTATTGTTTCAGTTTGATAATACACAAGTACTTACTTTCACAGACCCATCTTCAGTGTCAATNATGTGACCAAAAAGGCACAAGCCAGATACATCCATGGTAACATCATGCACTTTATAAGTATTTAAATATATGAATTCATGGTAAAACATATTTATCTAGTCAGAAATCTAACCTACCTGTCAGACTGTCAAAATAATAGAAACTGAAAAAAATAACATTGAGGCTAACTCAAGGAACACCTCAAGTTCTTTTCAAAGCAATTCCACATCATGATCCAGCAGTCCCAGCATATTATTTGTTTGA
>NW_018406489.1:85578-87010 GCF_002113885.1 Mizuhopecten yessoensis
TCCTGATATGGGGTGTGGTATATATACCAAAATGGTCATATATGATAATCTCTAAATACAAGCCCCTGTGGTATATTGTCACAAGATTGACATGGGACCCATATTCATTACTAATGTCACATGGTTATTTATAACAATGACGGAAAGATAACGTTTGATTTAATACTAATAATTACACAAGTGTAGAAGCTCACCTTCCTGCACAATACACGTTTTGTGTGCAGAATTTAGCTGCGAAGTCCACTTCTCGGCCATGTTGTTTGTTAGAAACCCGATCTCTGTCTACAGAATGTTTTGAATCCTTTCGACGACAATGGTAGTCTCGCTCAACCAGACTCTTGTTGCCTGAAAAATTTGACAAGTGTAGATTGAGGGGTCCAGACCAGGGATGGGGTGTTCTCGTTTCCCCCACTTTTTATATAATAAAGGAAAATGTTGATTTAGGAAGACAATGGCAAACCAATTATAGTCTGTTTCATACTTACCCCACAGGTAACTTACCTGTGTGAAAGTTACCTGTGTGACTTGTAGCTTTGTTGGGTAAAACTAAGGTTTTGATACTTTTTGAGGTTCAAATATCTTTATGTAATCGATATATTTTTATACTTATACATATGTAGAGTTTACAGTCAAATATTTACATTACACTTTTAAGCAGATAATATAGAATATAACAGCACTGCATAAGAGTTCACAATATATTACAATTTTAAAATCCATTACCAATATTCACATATTAAGAATAGTAAAGTTTAGTAATAGCAATCTCAAACTGACCCCCCTCAAATGTTTATCATATCTCCAATTTAAAGTTTAAGTCCAACAGCCAAGAGGCATATGTTGTTATCTATCCCAAATGTAAGAGATGTTAACTTATATATCATGTATTGTGAATTACGGTAGTGAAGTATGGGGTTATAGTCCTGCACCGCAGATTGAAAATATACATTTATTATTTTTGAAAACCGTATTGGGTGTCAGGAAAACAATAAATAATGCCATGGTGTATTTTGAACTTGGTCTTAACCCTTTGCATATACAGCGTAGGATTGCTATTGTAAAGTACTGTCTGCAAATATAAAGACTAATAACTGTATTTTGAGAGCCTGTTACGATGAACTTTTAGACCTTACAACAGGAAACCAAATTGTAAAGCAAATTGGGTTTATCATCTGAGACGTGATTTGTGTACGTTGGGTTTTGGAGATGTGTGGTTGGAAAATTGTGTACCAAATGAGAAATCTTTTTTATTATTATATATCCAACGCATAAAGGATAGTTTTATTCAGGAAATGAGAAACATATTCGAGACATCTTCAAAATGTTTGTTGTATAAACACATTGATGACCGTTTTGATCTAAAATGGTATTTTACAAAACCGCTAGCTAGAAAAAATAAATGTATTCTTGCGAAGTATAGATTGCAAGCACC
>NW_018406490.1:0-319 GCF_002113885.1 Mizuhopecten yessoensis
ACATTTACGGAACACATATTTTTTTTTTTACAATCCTTTTAATTACAGATTTAGGGAATGAAAAGTTTAAATGTTGTTTTTGTTGTTGATGTTTGGTGGATCGAAGAGATACATGAACATCAATAATACATGATAATAACCGAAAAGTGACATTAACAGACGTGATATTAGGTGAAATGTACTGTACCGGTATAAACTTTTTTTTTAAACACAGTATTCTAAAAGATATGATTAAGGTTTCAGATTCTTGTCGGTTATCAGCATCTTTTGAGGAAACAAATAATATGAAGTGAATGTAGTGCAGTGGATATAGAAAGCT
>NW_018406490.1:528-1178 GCF_002113885.1 Mizuhopecten yessoensis
ATACACATTTTTGTTTATATCATACATTATATAATACACATATGTGAACTGAGGGTTAGACATTAATACCAAGTCCCTGTGCATGTAAATAATAATGGCGGCACCCAGTACCAAGTTGCCTTGTCGACTATGTCATGATTTATGTCAAAAAACAAAGGAGGACAATACTTAAAGAAACATTTTCTGTATTTGATGAGTTGGTAGAGATAATTGGCCATATTCTAACTGTAATTGATAACCAAGAGAAATACAAAGGCGACCAGTGCTGAAATAATCTTGAAAGTTTAAAGTTTTGCTAGTAAAGTGTCTCTGCTAGGTGGCAGGGGAGGGAAAAGGCTAAGGTGTACAAATTTAAATTATGAACCCTTGGTTATTGAAGATGGTGAGATAACGAGGTTAGATGGTAAAATAAGATGTGTCTTCAGCAGTATGCTCCAGTGAAATTACACTATAAAGTCAGCATCAGTCCTGCGCTATCACAAGGAGACAAACATGAACATACCACAGACTCCCAAAACACAAATTAATTATGCACGAACTCACCACACGCATGCATCTAGCATATTGGGGAGGCCGTCTTTAAATAACCATGTATAGCTAATGACAGGACGTACATTAAACAATACTAAATCAAACCTGAATTTTATTTT
>NW_018406490.1:1627-2635 GCF_002113885.1 Mizuhopecten yessoensis
ACGGCTATCAAACCTGTGCTCCAGGTTACAAATAAATGCAATGTCCCAATCACCTGCCCCTGGACTGGTTTTTAAGTAAGTTGTTTTAGTGCCAAATTTAATTTTGTACAGCATGATTATTTAGCCTCTTTATCTTAATCCTTCCAACGTAGGCATCTTGTGATAAAATTTGTTGTTTGCCTTTACACAGTTACAACGTTTTACTATTTATATATACATGTATATGTTTGTCGAAATACAAGCTCCTGAGAGCTTATGTTAACTATGACATATATTCAACGTAAAATAATGATTCTTGTATCTTGTATTTTGATGTAACATGCCACTATGCTTTTATGCGATAGTTTTAAAATAAAAAAATAAACCATCACACACAAGCTTTTAATCACGAACTTTTCCTCGAAGCGCCTATGTATAATCTTCGACACGATGAAGGACACAAGTTAAGGTATACTGTTCAGTGGCGGATCCAGATGGGTTTTTTGGGCTTCAGGAACCCCACCCCCCTGATAATTTTCTTTAAAAATCATGTATTTTCACAATTTTCCTCAATTTTCCCCTTCATGGACCCCCCACCCCCGATAGGTCTCTGGATCCGCTACTGCTGTTGATGCCGACATGTACAAATGTATGTAAACTGTTAACTGGTAAAACGAAAGTAAGTCTGCTCGATCGCAAACATTTAATGCTGATATTTTCGCATAAATTTCAATCAGTACTTGATGTGATAGCAATGGATTAAATGAATGTTACCTTGTGTTGCATTCTAGCACATCAGTGTCTTAATGCATACGGTATTAATCTGTTAATGTTCGATACACGTCAGTTTTTTTATTCATCCTGATTATGTTGCGAGGTATTTCCGGGTCACGTTCTCGTAACCTTCCGGTCACTTAAAAAAAAAATTCAATTAAAAAAATCTTGATAATTTATTAATTAAAAATAGTTTAAAGAATAAACGAGTTAACAATCAAAGTACTGAAAGTACTGAAAGCTAAGGCAAAAGAT
>NW_018406491.1:0-319 GCF_002113885.1 Mizuhopecten yessoensis
GGTAAGACACTGTGACGTCATATATGTACAGTCCCCTGGTAAGACTGAAACTCATTTCTAAAATGTAAGCATTTTCGCAGCAAATTTACAATTCCAGATTCCATCAGGCCGTGTTCCTATTTAGTTTATATACTGATTTTACATTTCCGTGTGATATTGACACAGTGATTCATAAACTAATATTTGAAGATAATTGAACAATTCAATTAATATAACGATTTGTTTTTACTGCAATGGACATGTGTTGTCAATCTATTGTATAAATATAATTTATTATCAGTTAATTAAGTATGTGACCAATCAAGTGAAACGGCAGGCC
>NW_018406491.1:1953-2400 GCF_002113885.1 Mizuhopecten yessoensis
CTGTGATGCTGTATGGTTACGGGGGATTCAACATCTCCATCTCACCTAGTTTCTCTGTATCCCGACTAGCCTTTATACAACACATGGGAGGCGTGTACGCTGTGGCCAACATCAGAGGTGGCGGGTAGGTAGTGGGTGTTTGTATTTTAAGTCAGAGCTCTCTGTGACCGACACTTGTATAAATATATAACATGCTGAGGCGGACATTTCATGCTTAATACACCTTGTATGCAGAGGCCAACATCTATTTAACTACTGTATGCTAGCCTATGAATTAACAATGAATCACAAACCATAAAAATAATCAATGGAAATGCCATGAAAAACCTATGAAAACAGACAATGGAAAACTCATGAAAAGGAACATTGGATCTTTTGTGTACTCGTATGTAAGATGTGTGGTAATATTTTACATTTAATTTAACAGGGAATACGGAGAAACTTGGC
>NW_018406492.1:0-319 GCF_002113885.1 Mizuhopecten yessoensis
GAAGCCATGCCGAGGTTAACGATGAAGCATATATTGCATGTCCCGGCCTTCGGTCGCATGGTTAGTTATCTTAAAATGGTAAACAGGTCCGTCACATCTGTACGAGTTTTGTTAACTACGTGGTATTGGTGATGTTTCTGTTTGTAATTGTTAGAAAAATTGGTAAACAGAATGCATGTTAGCGCTTTAATGGTAAATATTTCTGTTTGTTATTTTTAGCAATAGCAACAACACAAACACCCACATTAACTTACGAACATTGTTTTTATTCAGTAGTTTCCAGACAGGTAATAAAACTGTTCACAAAATGTCCGAGGTT
>NW_018406492.1:1346-2435 GCF_002113885.1 Mizuhopecten yessoensis
CTATCACACTCACCGTGACTAGGGGTGACACTAACACACTCACCATGACTAGGGGGGACACCTATCACACTCACCGTGACTAGGGGTGACACGTATCACATTCACCGTGACTAGGGTTGACACTAACACACTCACCATGACTAGGGGAGACACTTATCACATTCACCGTGACAAGTGGAGACACTTATCACACTCACCATGACTAGGGGTGACACTAATCACACTCGCCGTGGCTAGGGGTGACACTTATCACACTCACCGTGACTAGGGGTGACACCTATCACATTCCCCGTGACTAGGGGTGACACTAACACACTCACCATGACTAGGGGTGACACCTATCACAATCACCGTGACTAGGGGAGACACTTATCACACTCACCGTGACTAGGGGAGACACTTATCACACTCACCATGACTAGGGGTGACACTAATCACACTCGCCGTGGCTAGGGGTGACACTTATCACACTCACCGTGACTAGGGGTGACACCTATCACACTCACCATGACTAGGGGTGACAACTATCAAGCTCACCTTGACTAGGGATGACACTTATCACACTCACCGTGAATAGGGGGTGACACTTACCACACTCACCATGACTAGGGATGACACTTATCACACTCACCCTGACTAAAGGTGACACTTATTACACTCAACATGACTAGGGGTGACACTTATCACACTCATCATGACTAGTTGTGACACTTATCACACTCACCAAGACTAGTTGTGACACTAACACACTCACCATGACTAGGGAAGACACTTATCACACTCACCATAACTAGGGGTAACACCTATCACACTCACCATATCTAGGGGAGACACTTATCACACTCACCATGACTNCTCGAAGGGAGGATACAGATGCCCCAGGTACCCCTAGCAAATCAACTGCATCCGTCGACAGGCCCATATTGTGTCGCGAGGGGGAAGTGTTTACAAATGTCTCTAGACGGGCGATTAAACTATGTCCGGCTATGTGCACCCGATGTTCCGTTGAACCATAATGATCCATCCTGACTTTAGCACTATTGAAGTATTCACAAAAACTAAATATAGATTCTCGCTTTAAAGCGATTA
>NW_018406493.1:0-320 GCF_002113885.1 Mizuhopecten yessoensis
TGTAGTGTATAAACATGTAATGTATATAAACATGTAGTGTATAAAAATGTATTGTATAAACATGTAATGCATATAAACATGTAGTGTATAAACATGTAATATATATAAACATGTAGTGTATAAACATGTAATGTATAAACATGTAGTGTATGAACATGTAATGTATATAAACATGTAGTNTAAACATGTAGTGTATAAACATGTAGTGTATAAACATGTAGTGTATAAACATGTAATGTATATAAACATGTAGTGTATAAACATGTAATTTATAAAAACATGTAGTGTATAAACATGTAGTATATAAACATGTAGTGTAT
>NW_018406493.1:1657-2054 GCF_002113885.1 Mizuhopecten yessoensis
GTATATAAACATGTAGTGTATAAACATGTAATCTGTATAAACATGTAGTGTATAAACATGTAATGTATATAAACATGTAGTGTATAAACATGTAGTATATAAACATGTAGTGTATAAACATGTAATGTATATAAACANGTGTATAAACATGTAGTGTATAAACATGTAATGTATATAAACATGTAGTGTATAAACATGTAATGTATAAACATGTAATGTATATAAACATGTAATGTGTATAAACATGTAATGTGTAAAAACATGTAATGTATATAAACATGTAGTGTATAAACATGTAATGTATATAAACATGTAATGTGTATAAACATGTAATGTATATAAACATGTAATATATATAAACATGTAATGTATATAAACATGTAGTGTATAAACATGT
>NW_018406494.1:0-320 GCF_002113885.1 Mizuhopecten yessoensis
ATCACCACTGTACTCATTGATGTATTACCACTGTACTCATTGATGCATTACCACTGTACTCATTGATGTGTTACCACTGTACTCATTGATGTATTACCATCGAGTTCATGTATTACCACTGTACTTCTTGATGTATTACCACCGAGTTCATGTATGACCACTGTACTCATTGATGTATTACCATCGGGTTCATGTATTACCACTGTACTCATTGATGTATTACCACCGAGTTCATGTATTACCACTGTACTCATTGATGTATTACCACAGAGTTTATGTATCACCACTGTACTAATTGATGTATTACCACTGTACTCATT
>NW_018406494.1:3386-3720 GCF_002113885.1 Mizuhopecten yessoensis
CACCACTGTACTCATTGCTGTATTACCACTGTACTCATTGATGTATTACCACTGTACTCATTGATGTATTACCATCGAGTTCATGTATTACCACTGTACTCATTGATGTATTACCATCGAGTTCATGTATGACCACTGTACTTATTGATATATTACCATCGAGTTCATGTATGACCACTGTACTCATTGATGTATTACCATCGAGTTCATGTATTACCACTGTACCTCTTGATGTATTACCACCGAAGTCATGTATGACCACTGTACTCATTGATGTATTACCATCGGTTTCATGTATTACCACTGTACTCATTGATGTATTACCACCGAGTTC
>NW_018406495.1:0-320 GCF_002113885.1 Mizuhopecten yessoensis
TTGCATCAGACTAATATGAAATATTCGAAAGAACTTCACTGTTACATTCTTGACAGGAACATCATTCGAACCTTGCACAATTATAACTTTAAAGTTGCTACAGTCAGGCAATATATTTTAATCTACATATTATTGATGGTAATTACTCACATATGTGTAAATAAATATATCACCGTTCAAATGTGTACTTCTCGCAGTCATTCCAGTTTCAATCCTTATGACATGTATGGATTGATAGTCCAATATCAGGCAACAAAACAACAAATGACCAATAAATCATCGCCTGGTAGTATCCGCTAGATTGAAACGGACAACGGTCA
>NW_018406495.1:1581-1962 GCF_002113885.1 Mizuhopecten yessoensis
ATTGGGGGGGAGGGTATGCACGCTGCTTAATTTAAGTTCATTTTTTAAATTTAGTATGTTTTGTTTACTTCTATACACAAACGCCAGCTACTATAAAGTGCATCAAATCCCCAATTCCCACTCAGGAATAACAAACAACAATCCCCTCCCCCTTATCGATCTCAATATATTCAATGGTAACGTTATTTTTGGTATGGTATTCGGTTACAGATAGGATCGAAACCCCATCAAACCCCGCTCATAGATAATACTCCATACTTTACGCAATTGTTATGATTTAAAACTGCGCAAACTAAATCGCACATGTCAGCTAGCAGGGCCTAGTAAATCATCTAATATTATTGAAAATTTCTCCACAATTCGAACCTACCTTATTGAAAA
>NW_018406496.1:0-320 GCF_002113885.1 Mizuhopecten yessoensis
AATATACAGTTCCTGTAGGTGACAGAGCTACTGACTACTGTACAGGTCCTCTGAATGCCATATCTAATATACAGTTCCTGTTGGTGACAGAGCTACTGTACAGTTCCTGTGGATGACAGAGCTTCTGTACAGTTCCTGTGAATGACATATCTAATATACAGTTTCTGTAAGTGAGAGAGCTATTGACTACAGTTCCTGTGAATGACATATCTATTATACAGTTCCTGTAGGTGACAGAGCTATTGTACAGTTCCTGTTGGTGACAGAGATATATATACTGTACAGTTCCTGTGGGTGACAGAGCTACTGTACAGTTCCTG
>NW_018406496.1:2025-2387 GCF_002113885.1 Mizuhopecten yessoensis
GGTATCTTAGTGATGCACAGTATCATTGTGAAGCACAGTATCTTAGTGAAGCACGGTATCATTGTGAAGCACAGTATCATTGTGAAGCACAGTATCTTAGTGAAGCACAGTATCTTAGTGAAGCACAGTATCTTAGTGAAACACAGTATCATTGTAAAGCACAGTATCTTAGTGAAGCACAGTATCATTGTGAAGCACAGTATCTTATTGAAGCACAGTGTTATTGTGAAGCACAATATCATTGTGAAGTACAATATCATTGTGAACAGTATCTTAGTGAAGCACAGTATCATTGTGAAGCACAGTATCTTAGTGAAGCACAATATCATTGTGAAGCACAGTATCTTAGTGAAGCACAGTAT
>NW_018406496.1:2487-2721 GCF_002113885.1 Mizuhopecten yessoensis
ATTGTGAAGCACAGTATCTTAGTGAAGCACAGTATCATTGTGAAGCACAGTATCTTAGTGAAGCACAGTATAATTGTGAAGCACATTATCTTAGTGAAGCACGGTATCATTGTGAAGCACAGTATCTTAGTGAAGCACAGTATCATTGTGAAGCACTGTATCTTAGTGAAGCACAGTATTATTGTGAATCACAGTATCTTAGTGAAGCACAGTATCTTAGTGAAGCACAGTATT
>NW_018406497.1:0-320 GCF_002113885.1 Mizuhopecten yessoensis
TCCTTGTGAGCATTCAACATGAAATACGTATTTTTTACATCAAATAGAACTGCATCGGGTAATGCGGTTCCTCCCACATTAAGACCCTCTGCGCGCTTCCTTCCGGGCCAACAGGAATTTTTGATATAAGTTAGAAAGCTTGTTTTATTATTGTTGTAAAATAAATATTAACATTAACATAATCGCCCTTCTCATTACACACAAATCTTTACCTATTTCTCTTTTAGCCAAGACGGGAACATAGATGGTCAATGTTCAGGACTGAGTTGATAACTGAACATTACAATTTATTAAAACTAGTCATCTTGGTGATGGAGTAC
>NW_018406497.1:2111-2425 GCF_002113885.1 Mizuhopecten yessoensis
TCGCTTTCATTGTTAGTTTTTTCCGTAATCGGTAACCGCATTACAATATCTTGTTCTGGCGTTATTATTGTCAATTCGTTTCAAGTCAAAAATGCTTTAAAATCCAGGAGATCTCTGAAATATATATAATTTGGACATCTTCATTGCGAGACTTCGTTTACATTAAAGAAGTCGGACCGTGTATGATGATAAGGGAAAAGCATCGTTCACTGTGTATTAGGGATTGTCTTTTTGTACCGAGTTTTAAAATCAGATTTTGTGCCATTGTGTTGATGTTTTATAACCTTATCATTTTTGCATATCCAGAAGACATC
>NW_018406498.1:0-321 GCF_002113885.1 Mizuhopecten yessoensis
ATTCACCATACACTATTGTACACTGCTACCTTAGGTTCACCGTACAGAATTGTACACTGCTACCTTAGGTTCACCGTACGCTACTGTACACTGCTACCAAAGGTTCACGGTACACTATTGTACACTGCTACTTTAGGTTTACCGTACTCTACTGTACACTGCTACCTAAGGTTTACCTTACGCTACTGTACACTGCTACCTAAGGTTTACCATACGCTACTGTACAGTGCTACCTAAGGTTCACCGAACACTACTGTACACTGCTACTTAAGGTTAATCGTACCCTACTGTACACTGCTACCTAAAGTTAATCGTACCCTA
>NW_018406498.1:1800-7380 GCF_002113885.1 Mizuhopecten yessoensis
ACTATTGTACACTGCTACCTTAGGTTTACCGTATGATACTGTACACTGCTACCCAAGGTTCACCGTACACTATTGTACACTGCTACCTTAGGTTCACCGAACGCTACTGTACACTGCTACCTTAGGTTCACCGAACGCTACTGTACACTGCTACCCAAGTTTCACCGTACACTATTGTACACTGCTAACTATACTGTACACTGCTACCCAAGGTTCACCGTCCACTTTTGTACACTGCTACCTTAGGTTCACCGAACGCTACTGTACACTGCTACCAAAGGTTTACCGTACGATACTGTATACTGCTACCTAAGGTTCACCGTACACTACTGTACACTGCTACCTAAGGTTCATCGTACTCTTCTGTACACTGCTACCTAAAGTTCATCGTACCCTACTGTACAATGCTACCTATGGTTTAGCTTACGCTATTGTACACTGCTACCTAAAGTTCACCGTAAACTTCTGTACACTGCTACCTAAAGTTCACCGTCCACTTCTGTACACTGCTACCTAAAGTTTATCGTACCCTACTGTACACTGTAACCTAAGGTTCACTGTACGTTACTGTACACTGCTACCTAAAGTTAATCGTACCCTACTGTACACTGTAACCTAAGGTTCACTGTACGCTACTGTAAACTGCTACCTAAGCTTTACCGTACGATACTGTACACTGCTACCTAAGGATCACCGGTACACTGCTACCTAAGGTTTACCGTATGATCTACCTAAGGTTCACTGTACGCTATTGTACACTGCTACCTAAGATTCACCGTACACTATTATTGTACACTGCAACCTAAGGTTCAACGTACGCTACACGCTACAGTACACTGCTACCTAAGGTTTACCGTACGATCCTGTACACTGCTACCTAAGGTTTACCATACGCTACTGTACAGTGCTACCTAAAGTTCACTGTATGCTACTGTACACTGCTACTTTAGGTTTACCGTACTCTACTGTACACTGCTACCTAAGATTCACCGTACACAATTGTACACTGCTTCCTTAGGTTCACCGTACGCTACTGTACCCTGCTACCTAAGATTCACCATTCACTATTGTTCACTGCTACCTTAGGTTCACCGTATGCTACTGTACACTGCCTAAGGTTCACCGTACACTTCTGTACACTGCTACCTAAAGTTAATTGTCCCCTACTGTACACTGCAAACCGTACACTATTGTACACTGCTACATTTGGTTCACCGTACGCTACTGTAAACTGCGACCTAAGGTTCACCGTACACTTCGCTACCTAAGGTTTACCGTACGGTACCCTACCGTACCCTGCTACCTAACGTTTATCGTACCCTACTGTACACTGTAACCTAAGGTTCACTGTACGTTACTGTACACTGCTACCTAAGTTTTACCGTACGGTACCCTACTGTCCCCTGCTACCTAAAGTTTATCGTACCCTACTGTACACTGCAAACCGTACACTATTGTACACTGCAAACTAAGGATCTGCTACCTAAGGTTCACCGTACGCTACTGTAAACTGCGACCTAAGGTTCACCGTACACTGCTGTACACTGCTACCTAAAGTTAATTGTACCCTACTGTACACTGCAAACCGTACACTATTGTACACTGCTATCTTAGGTTCACTTTATGCTACTGTAAACTGCTACCTAAGCTTTACCGTACGATACTGTACACTGCTACCTTAGGTTCACTGTACGCTACTCCTTCGGTTCACCGTACGCTACTGTACCCTGCTACCTAAGATTCACCATTCACTATTGTTCACTGCTACCTTAGGTTCACCGTATGCTACTGTACACTGCCTAAGGTTCACCGTACACTTCGCTACCTAAGGTTTACCGTACGCTACTGTACACTGCTACTCCACTGCTACCTAAGATTCACCGTACACTATTATTGTACACTGCAACCTAAGGTTCAACGTACGCTACGGTACACTGCTACCTAAAGTTCATCTTACCCTACTGTACACTGCAACCTAAGGTTCAACGTACGCTACGGTACACTGCTACCTAAAGTTCATCTTACCCTACTGTACACTGCAACCTAAGGTTCAACGTACGCTACACGCTACAGTACACTGCTACCTAAGGTTTACCGTACGGTACCCTACCGTACCCTGCTACCTAACGTTTATCGTACCCTACTGTACACTGCAACCTAAGGTTCACTGTACGGTACTGTACACTGCTACCTAAGTTTTACCGTACGGTACCCTACTGTCCCCTGCTACCTAAAGTTTATCGTACCCTACTGTACACTGCAAACCGTACACTATTGTACACTGCTATCTTAGGGTCACTGTATGCTACTGTAAACTGCTACCTAAGCTTTACCGTACGATACTGTACACTGCTACCTTAGGTTCACTGTACGCTACTCCTTCGGTTCACCGTACGCTACTGTAAACTGCGACCTAAGGTTCACCGTACACTTCGCTACCTAAGGTTTACCGTACGATCCTGTACACTGCTACCTAAGGTTTACCATACGCTACTGTACAGTGCTACCTAAAGTTCACTGTATGCTACTGTAAACTGCTCCCTAAGGTTTACCGTACGATACTGCACACTGCTACCTAAGGTTCACTTCACCGTACACTATTGTACACTGCAAACTAAGGATCTGCTACCTAAGGTTCACCGTACACCACTGTACACTGCTACCTAAGGGTCACCGTACACTATTATTGTACACTGCAAAATAAGGTTCAACGTACGCTACGGTACACTGCTACCTAAAGTTCATCTTACCCTACTGTACACTGCAACCTAAGGTTCAACGTACGCTACAGTACACTGCTACCTAAAGTTCACCGTAAACTTCTGTACACTGCTACCTAAGGTTAACTGTACACTTCTGTACACTGCTACCTAAAGTTTATCGTACCCTACTGTACACTGCAACCTAAGGTTCAACGTACGCTACAGTACACTGCTACCTAAGGTTTACCTTACGCTACTGTACACTGCTACTCCACTGCTACCTAAGATTCACCGTACACTATTATTGTACACTGCAACCTAAGGTTCAACGTACGCTACGGTACATTGCTACCTAAAGTTCACCGTAAACTTCTGTACACTGCTACCTAAAGTTTATCGTACCCTACTGTACACTGCAAACCGTACACTATTGTACACTGCTAACTAAGGTTCGCCGTACGCTACTGTACACTGCTAGCTAAGGTTCACCGTACACTATGGTACACTGCTACCTTAGGTTCACCGTATGCTACTGTACACTGCTACTTTAGGTTTACCGTACTCTACTGTACACTGCTACCTCAGGTTCATCGTACCCTACTGTACACTGCAAACCGTACACTATTGTACACTGCTACTTTAGGTTTACCGTACTCTACTGTACACTGCTACCTAAGATTCACCGTACACTATTATTGTACACTGCAAAATAAGGTTCAACGTACGCTACGGTACATTGCTACCTAAAGTTCACCGTACACGTCTGTACACTGCTACCTAAGGTTCGCCGTACACTACTGTACACTGCTACCGAAAGCGTACTCTACTGTACACTGCTACCTAAGATTCACCATACACTATTGTACACTGTTAACTAAGGTTCACCATACGCTACTGTACACTGCTACCTAAGGGTCACCGTACACTATTATTGTACACTGCAAAATAAGGTTCAACGTACGCTACGGTACATTGCTACCTAAAGTTCACCGTAAACTTCTGTACACTGCTACCTAAGGTTAACTGTACACTTCTGTACACTGCTACCTAAGGTTTACCGTACGATCCTGTACACTGCTACCTAAGGTTCAGCTACTGTACACTGCTACCTGAGGTTCACCATACGCTACTGTACACTGCTACTCCACTGCTACCTAAGATTCACCATACACTATTGTACACTGTTAACTAAGGTTCACCATACGCTACTGTACACTGCTACCTGAGGTTCACCATACGCTACTGTACACTGCTACCAAAGGTTTACCGTACGATACTGCACACTGCTACCTAAGGTTCACAATACACTATTGTACACTGCTAACTAATGTTCACCGTACGCTACTGTACCCTGCTACCTAAGGTTTACCTTACGCTACTGTACACTGCTACCTAAGATTCACCGTACACTATTATTGTACACTGCAACCTAAGGTTCAACGTACGCTACAGTACACTGCTACCTAAGGTTTACCGTACGATACTGTATACTGCTACCTAAGGTTCACCGTACACTATTGTACACTGCTATCTTAGGTTCACTGTATGCTACTGTAAACTGCTACCTAAGGTTTACCGTACGATACTGTACACTGCTACCTAAGGTTCACCGTACACTATTATTGTACACTGCAAACTAAGGTTCAACGTACGCTACGGTACACTGCTACCTAAAGTTCACCGTACACTTCTGTACACTGCTGCCTAAGGTTCATCGTATCCTACTGTACACTGCTACCCTAGGTTCACCGAACACTACTGTACACTGCTCCCTTAGGTTCACCGAACACTACAGTCCACTGCTACCTAAAGTCTACCTAAGGTTCATCGCTGTACACTGCTACCCCGAACACTACTGTCCACTGATACCTAAGGTTCATCGTAACCTACTGTACACTGCTACCTAAGGTTCACCGTATGCTACTGTACACTGCTACCTTAGGTTCACCGAACACTACTGTCCACTGCTACCTAAGGTTCATCGTAACCTACTGTACACTGCTACCTAAAGTTAATTGTACCCTACTGTACACTGCACCCTAAGGTTCGCCGTACGCTACTGTACACTGCTACCTAAGGTTTACCGTACGCTACTGTACACTGCTACCTAAGGTTTACCATACGCTACTGTACAGTGCTACCTAAGGTTCACCGAACACTACTGTACACTGCTACTTAAGGTTCATCGTACCCTACTGTACACTGCTACCTAAAGCTAATCGTACCCTACTGTACACTGCAACCTAAGGTTCACCGTACGCTACTGTACACTGCTCCCTAAGGTTCACCGTACGCTACTGTACCCTGCTACCTAAGGTTCACCGAACACTACTGTACACTGCTACCTAAGGATCACCGTACGCTACTGTACACTGCTACCTTAGGTTCACCGTACGCTACTGTACACTGCTCCCTAAGGTTTACCGTACGCTACTGTACAGTGCTACCTAAGGTTCACCGTACGCTACTGTACACTGCTACCTAAGGTTTACCTTACGCTACTGTACACTGCTACCTAAGATTCACCGTACGCTACTGTACACTGCTACCTGAGGTTCACCATATGCTACTGTACACTGCTACCTAAGGTTCACCGTACGCTACTGTACCCTGCTACCTAAGGTTCACCGAACACTACTGTACACTGCTACCTAAGGATCACCGTACGCTACTGTACACTGCTACCAAAGGTTCACGGTTCACTATTGTACACTGCTACTTTAGGTTTACCGTACTCTACTGTACACTGCTACCTAAGGTTTACCTTACGCTAATGTACATTGCTACCTAAGGTTTACCGTACGCTACTGTACTGTGCTACCTAAGGTT
Source organism: Mizuhopecten yessoensis (assembly GCF_002113885.1). Classification (NCBI taxonomy): domain Eukaryota; kingdom Metazoa; phylum Mollusca; class Bivalvia; order Pectinida; family Pectinidae; genus Mizuhopecten; species Mizuhopecten yessoensis. Next base: position 7,332 of record NW_018406498.1, read on the forward strand.
CACTGTACGCTACTGTATACTGCTACCTAAGGTTCACCGTACACTACTG
>NW_018406499.1:0-321 GCF_002113885.1 Mizuhopecten yessoensis
AGGCAGAAATGGGTAGACAACATCCAACATTAAGGTTAATCAGCACTATTTATTATAGTTTACATGTTTTGTCATACTATGTTTGCATCTTCAGAACCCTATTATAACTACTATTTTTATGTTTACATGAAGTATTAGATATAACTTACTTTGAATAAAACTGGTGTAATAATATGTATGATAATTGATCAGAATTAATATAAAATGGCTCTTATTTCATTTAGTTGATGAATTGTTTGATTTCCATAATCACTAGTTTTTAAGAATTTTGATTTGAAGAATAAAAGAAGTATTTAACTGTAAATATATAAAACGGATGTG
>NW_018406499.1:4171-4720 GCF_002113885.1 Mizuhopecten yessoensis
AGCCCCAAAGTGAAAACTAACCAATATTTCAAAAATCTTCTTCTCCAGACTCAGAGGTACTACAGTCATTTTCTCTGCATGGATGGAAAGATCATCAGGGGCTTTATTTAAATTGTAAATTTCAGGACCCCCCGAGTTATCCATTTTCCCTTGGGGAGTCTACTATAGTTTATATAGGGAAATAACACTTTTGGGTATATTTATCCTTTTTCAGCAGAAAATTATTCAAACTTGGCCAGAATCATCTTTGGTGGATGAGGGTATTACATTGTAAAATTGGAATTCCTGCCCAATCCCCAGGGGCTAGGGCGGGGTCCCAAAGGGAACATTAACCAATATTTTAAAATTCTTTTCTTTTGATGACATGATCGACATTAGTATTGTATTTCACTTAGTTTACATGCTGATTTCCACATCACATCTAAACAATTAAATAAAGCTACCGGTACCTATGATATAACTCAGGTGATCGCTAAGGCCCTTGGGCCTCTTGTATTTTTATTTAGGCAGAAATGGGTAGACAACATCCAACATTAAGGTTAATCAGCA
>NW_018406500.1:0-321 GCF_002113885.1 Mizuhopecten yessoensis
GATATGTCTTTATAACGTGGGTCTGTCGTGGTACAGGATACCTGATAAATAAAAAACATCCCAGAGTAATAACAAAGAACTGTCACATAACCAGCATTTTATAGTACCTGTACATGATGTGATACTTAACAGGTTCACTGGTATAAGATTATCTAATTTATAAACAAACTTCTATCTAAATAAAATAGGCTTTGTTTTATAACTTGAGAGCCCTGCAATATTGTTTGCTACCATAATGCTCATTAATTTCCATATTTCAACATTCAGCACTGTTTATAATGTGATAACACTTGTGAGGTCATCTTTGTATGTTTATATACT
>NW_018406500.1:3931-5811 GCF_002113885.1 Mizuhopecten yessoensis
TGTGGGCTCAGTGAAACTGAAAATAAACCAGACCTAATGTATCTACCTAATGTTTGTATTGGTTTCATATAGGGTTTAATGTCCTATCAAAAACTAAGGTCATTTTAGGATGTGCCTCCATTTGTGTATGTGTGCTGAAGACGGGGTATGTTGGTATATATATAAAAGCCTCTTCTTGTGTTAACCTGGATCTGTTGCTGACTTTATAATGTTATACTGTATCACCGAAATACCATGCAAAAGGCATCCAGCATAGCATTTCACCTTCACATTATACTGACAACAGGTGAATCATTTCCATAACTGCTGAATGTGCTTCAGGATTAATAACTATCATTTTTTAAGGACATCAGTATATGTCCCGAATGATGTGAAGCTCTATGCAGATTTTGTTTTCAAATACTATCATATAACACTAAATTTGTTAAAGGCAATACATATTTTCCCAAAGAGTGCCTTGAAATAACAATATCTAGTTTTCAGATAATGTTTAGCAGTCTGACACAGTTTGCCTGATGCCTCTGGGAGTTAAACTCTAGCCTACCAGTAACACAGTAGATATTAATTAATATTAATGCGGTCATGTTCTGGACTTCACGGCCAACCTAGCCTAGTAAAGAGGATAAATTTTGTACATTATGTCAATCACAATACTTCAACTCGTCATCAGGATCTGTTCCTTTCTGATACTGTACGGTACCTATCGTTTACAGTCCTTTTCTGCAACATTGCCTTAGTTTGATATATCATTTTGTTGATTACAACTTGTGAGTTTTTTTTAAACATATTTTTTTTGTATTACTGTTATTATTTATTCTTGACAGAATTTCAGGCTCCTGTGTATTTTCATTATACATAGATATTCTTCTGTCTACCTACAGGCGCTTGTATCTGGTATTTAATACCTGATCTAAATTCCAAAATCCATATATGTAAGTAGTGGATTTTGTATTTTAGCTCAGGTATTAAATACCTGATACAAGCGCCTGTGGTCTACCTAACCTGTCACCGAGCATTGACAATAAGAAAAAGTGTTTCCTAAACGACTGTGATGTTAACATAATAATTATTAGCATATTTATTTTTTGTTAATATTTTAGGCTGATCACGAGTAGAAACATCTCTTTACTGGCCTGTTCATGGGTTTTTGGCAACAGATGATCAGGTGAATTCTTATGAGATGCCAAGACGTGTTGTTTTAGTTTGAACAACTCATCAAATGATACATTTAACTTGACCACTGCTGGATACCTTGGAATGTCGTTACGTACAGTAGCTTGTGAATATGCTGAGGTTTTGTTTTCAGAATAAAAGGTGAGCATGTTTGATAGCCTTTTGGGGTATAAATGAGATTGTGTTTTCGATCCGTGTTCCATAGGATTTGAATGAAATCTGAAACACATTTCTGAGCATTTCAAACTGTAATGCATTTACCCTTGTAATCATGTTTTCTTCTAACTCCCGAATGTCCCTGTGCGGTCAACTTTAACCGGAAGAAGTACACCGGAAGTGAAAGACTGAAATTTGTGCATTCGATAGGAACGTAAAGAATGGGAGCGTTCGAATTGCACTAATATTTATAAAAGAGAATCGTTTTAAGCTTCAGCTTTAAGAGGATTTTATTTAATTATAAAAATCAGAATTCATACATATATACTACTTCAAAGGGAATGGAAAGTAAGCTTTTGAAAGAAGACCCCTAATTTGTGTATATATAATACTATATATCAGCCGTCACACGAAGAGAATATCTATCTATCTATATGTTATACTCCACAGAGACCAAGATGGCTTTACTACTTTAATGCGGAGGGGTGTACTAGTCTTGTAATATATTTTAGGTCACCTGAGCTTTGCTTAAGTGACCTATTCTAATCGCT
>NW_018406500.1:6200-6534 GCF_002113885.1 Mizuhopecten yessoensis
GTACAGTCATTTTCTCTGCATGGGAAGAAAGATAATCAGGGGTTTTATTTAAATTGTAAATTTCAAGACCCCCGAATTATCCGTTCTCCCTTGGGGAGGGGGTAAAGTTTACTATAGTTTATATAGGGTAATTACACTTTTGGGTATATTTTGACAATTTTCTGTAGGAAATTATTTTTACTTGGTGAGAACTATCCTTGAAGGAAGATGGTTTAAAATTGTAAAATTGAGATTCCTACCCCAACCACTAGGGCCAGGGCGGGGCCCCAAAGGGAAAATTAACCAATATTCAGAGGTACCCCAGTCAATTTCAGTGCATGGATAGAAAGATCAT
>NW_018406500.1:10094-10486 GCF_002113885.1 Mizuhopecten yessoensis
ACCTAAAGTCCCAAAACACTATGAACAGCTTATAGTTAAAGTCCAAATTTGGATCAAACAAATTCTCATGCCCCTATGCTCCGACTGAAGGGTAGGCATTGGAATTTAAGAATGGCGCCTTATTTTGCGTAGCCTCGGAAGAAGAGACAGTTTCACTGCGAGGGGGATCCTCTGATTTCGTCTCAAAACGTTTGACGTTTCGAATTTTCCAGGCAGTGGCGTAGCAAATCATTTTTTAGATAGCTGGAAAAAATCTACCACACTTTAGAAGCAATCACCCGTGTTCTGGGAACATCTTTTAGTCTGATAATTAACAAGTAAAAGTTGTACTTGCTAATGATAATCCGGGGACAACACGGTATGTTCCGTCGGACTAAAATTTTCAATATTTT
>NW_018406500.1:12443-12770 GCF_002113885.1 Mizuhopecten yessoensis
AAAGATCCTCCAAACTAAATTGGGATAGATGTATTTCAAAGGTTTCACCTCTATTTCATCTATTGGGCCCCATCACTTTGCCCCAGGGAGCCACACCCACAGTTTATACAAACTTGAGTTCCACTGGCCCAAAGATCCTACAAACCAATTGGGATAAAATCCCTTAATACCTAAGCTAGAAGAAGGAATTTGAAGTTTTACCTCTATTTCCAATACTGGGCCCTCCTCCTCCGCCCCAGGGGGCAGCACCGACCATTTATACAAAATTGAGTCCCCTTAGCTTAAGGATGCTCCAGACCAAATTGGGATGAAATCCCTTAATCCCTA
>NW_018406500.1:14557-14781 GCF_002113885.1 Mizuhopecten yessoensis
TAACACTGTGCGATGGCATAAGCTCACTGGCCTTTCGGGCAAGTAAGCTGAACACCTTTTGCAAAATTAAACTTTTTGTAAAATTGCCGTTATGCAACTTTTCATTCAAAAATACAATAAGTTGTATTTTCCTGTTGGGTTTTTAAAGTAGAGTTCCCTCTGAGATCAAAAGTATTAACTAACTAATCATTTACTAATGTACTGTGTATATATACATTTCAGGT
>NW_018406500.1:15070-19819 GCF_002113885.1 Mizuhopecten yessoensis
GGACCCTTCTACTAAAGCCGCAGGATGTGATCCAGACCAATGGTCAGCATTCACCAGGCGGTGGAATATGTATAAAACTGGAATGGCGATCACAGCCAATGTCTTGCACACTGCCCTGTTCTAGTGCTGTGACACTAATCTTCGTACAGACATTATGCGTGACCTCCAATGTGATGTCGCCAACATGATAGATGCAGATCTTCTTAATGCTTTCAAATGACTGGCTGTCAAAGACGAGAGTACACTGGTTCAACGCATTAAATTGAACAGGATGACCCAATCCCCAGGGTCGAATATCAGGATGTTCTTGGCCAGTGTCAGAGGTCAGGCTTCACTCTGCCAGTATAAAGCCACATGCAAAGAAGCAGATTGCAACCACACATTTGATTATAGTGATGAGATTATCAAGGACAACTTGGTGAGAGGTATTGCTGACACAGAGATTATGTCTGACCTGCTGGGCGACCCAAAGACAGACAGAACACTGGAAGAGACTGTCATTTATTGCCCAGAAGGAGCAGGGNAGTGCAGTAGGAGATTCAGCTAGTGCCATGGGTGCTACACATCATAACCCAAAACTACCCCAAGCACCTGGAGTGAAATGCTCGGCATGTGGCGGTCCTGTTCATGGACAGAGAAATGATCGCAAGGCCAAGTGCAGTAGGAGATTCAGCTAGTGCCATGGGTGCTACACATCATAACCCAAAACTACCCCAAGCACCTGGAGTGAAATGCTCGGCATGTGGCGGTCCTGCTCATGGACAGAGAAATGATCGCAAGGCCAGGTCTAGATACACTGTGAGGCTTGGACATTCACGTGTGCGAAATGCACAGTAAAAGACCATTACACCAAATCATGTAGCAAGTGCACTTCCTGTGGAGCATGGGGCCACCGTGATGCATCTTCTAGAGTCTGCCCTCAGAGTAAGGGCAACAGAAATCCGCCCAATCAAGGGACCCCTTGGAGATCCACCAAAGATAAAAACCATGACAAAGTTGGTTATGTCTATGACCAGATGTGCACCACATCAGAACAGACAAACCATGCATCACGTCTTGAACATCACATATTTGATGGAAAATGGGTGGCTCGACCCTCAAAACCCCACCCAATGCTTCTGGTGAGCATGACTCCCCTGCCTGAGGACCATGCATCGTTTGGACACCCAATTCAAGACACCTCCAAGCTTAAGACGATCACTATGTCCATGGTTGCCGGTACAGGGTGCCAAAGTACAATCAAACCCTTACGATCAGCGAACAGCCTTGGAATGACAGAAAAGAATCTACTTCCAGTCAAGCTTCTGATGCGTGGAGCTATAAAGGAAGACCTTGGTGTAATTGGAGCAGTCGTAGTTAACTTTACGACCAAAGACAGTGCCAGCAATGCCATGTCAACACGTCTTATTTGATATGTCTCTGATAAAATGGAAAGAGCTTTCACTTGCAGGGAAGCACTCATCTCTCTAGAGATTATTCACACTAACTTCCCTAATACAACAATAATATCTTCAAACCTTGCTGCCTCTATAGAAAACTCTGAAGAGGTAACCTGCTCTTGTCCTAGACGTCAACCTACACCACCTCCTGTTCTAACAACTTTACCTCCAGGTTTGAAGGCCACAGAGGAACATGTGGATTCCCTGAAAGAGTGGCTTCTCAATTACTATCGTGCTACAACATTTAATGTCTGTCAACATCAATCTTTACCGCTTATGAAGTGTGAGCCCCTCCAACTCTATGTTGATCGTAATGCCAGACCTCTAGCCGTCCACAAGCCAGCACTCGTTCCAATCCACTGGCAGGATAAAGTTTATGCTGATCTAGAGAGGGATGTTCGCATTGGTGTACTCGAACGAGTCAATCAAAACACACCTACAACTTGGTGCTCTAGGATGGTAGTAACTAGCAAAGCTGATGGTACTCCTAGGCGGACAGTAGACCTACAACCACAAAATCGACATTTAGTACGCCAAACACATCATGTTCCAAGTCCCTTTCATCTGGTTGACCGCGTCCCTCAAGGCATGAAAAAAAACAGTGACAGATGCTTGGAATGGATACCACTCAGTGCCTATTCGTGAAGAAGACCGCCATTTCACAACGTTCATTACAACATGGGGGCGTTACAGGTACAAGGTGGCTCAACAGGGATTCATGGCCAGTGGTGATGATTACAACCAACGCTTTGATGCTATAATATCAAATGTCGATGACTAGGTTAAATGTGTGGATGACACCTATATTTGGGCCAAAACCATTGAAGCAGCATGTTTTCAAGCATGTGAATGGCTCGACCTGTGTGCTCGCAACGGCATTACTTTGAACCAAAAGAAGTTTCAATTTTCTCGATTTTGCAGGACTTACAATCACCAAAACAAACATACGACCGAGTACCAAGTTCTTAGATGCCATTAGCAACTTCCCAACACCAACTGACATTACTGGTGCGAGAGCTTGGTTTGGGCTTATAAACCAGGCGGCATATGCATTTGCCATGGCAAGACAGATGAAACCTTTCCGTGCTCTTTTGAAACCATCCACAACATTCTGCTGGACAAATGAACTAGATGAAGTATTTCACCAATCCAAAGAGATCATCATGCAGGAGATGAAGGAGGGTGTACGTCTGTTTGACCCTGCTCGTATGACATGCCTGGCTACCGACTGGTCTGTTGACGGAATTGGTTTCTTCTTGATGCAGAAGTACTGTCAGTGTTCCAGTAAAACCCCTACCTGCTGTAATGATGGCTGGATACTATGTCTGGTTGGCAGCAGATTCACATATCCGGCGGAAAGAACCTTGGACCAGATGCAGCTTCAATGCATCCCGTTGAGCCACCAGATCGTCTGCACTTACCAGGTGAAGCACCAGAACTTGATTCCTTTGTTCACATGACTGCTCATTATCATAAGAGGCTCACCAGTCTATGCTTACATACAGAGGATAATGATACAGCTAATGACACCTCAATAGTTGCTGCTGCCTCTAGTGCCCTGAATGTTGTCATCACAGTTGTTACTTGGGACATGGTCCGTGAGGCCACAGCATCAGACCCCACATTTGTAAATCTCATCAGACAGCTGGAGACAGGGTTTCCAGAAGATTGCAAGGAACTACCGACAGATTTGCGTCTTTACCATCGCTTTGCAGCCAGTTTATATACCTTGGATGGTGTAGGTAGCATGGGCCAACGAATTGTTATACCACCAGCTCTTCGCAAACCAGTACTCAATGCACCCCATGCAGCCCACCAAGGAGTCAGCTCAATGTGTGCAAGGGCCGTGGACTCTGTGTATTGGCCTGAGATCACAGTAGATATCGCCAGTGTGAGAGACCAGTGTGTTCACTGCCATCAGATGGCAAAGTCAAACCCTATGAAGCCCCCATCTGACATAACTCCTCCAGATTACATTTCAGATGATTTGCAGCGACTACTTCACATATAACAGTAAAGACTATGTAGTTATTGTTGACAGGTATTCAAACTGGCAAATGGTATATAAGTCAGAATAAGGTGCAGAGGGACTTTTTAAGCGACTTCGTGAGACGTTTGTGACATTTGGCATCCCAGAAGATTTGACGTCCGATGGAGGCCCACAGTTCACAGCGGGAAAGACTCAAGAGTTTTTAAAGGCCTGGGGGGTTCGTCATAGGCTTTCATCAGTTCCAAACCCACACGCTAAATGTAGAGCTGAGATGGCTGTGAAAACGGTGAAACGGATACTTGTGGACAACATTACTGCAATTGGATCGCGACCCATTCGAGATGCCATTCCCATATTAATGGGTAGATACTCTCCTCAAGGAAAAATGGACCGAGTTAATGTCTCATCGAGAGATGGCACTTGCCAAAAGGCATTCAAGGGAACATGAACGGTGGAATGAACACACTCATGTGTACATACAAAACTTAGTGGGCAACCACCCAATGAGATGGGAACGCACTGGAACCGTTGTTGAAGTACAGCAATACCACCAGTATGTAATCAGTGTATATGGCACAGGATGAGTTACTATCCGAAACCGCCAGCACCTCCGGAAGTTCACTTCTTTTCAAAGCAACCCAACAAAAAGGACTGTGATGGTACCCCAATGGTACAACCTCAGGAAGTAATCTTGAATTCGCCAACTCCTTCAAAGATGACACTGCCACAGGTACTCCAGATTCCTGTCCTGCCATCGCCACAGGTACCCATGATTCATGTACTATCATCGCCACCAAGAAACCAAAGTCTACCAGCTGCATCGATTGAATCACCTACCACAGCCCCTACTCCGAAAGGGGCAACTAAGACAATTCAGCAGCCTCCACAACTAGATTTGGACTATTCATACCACCACAGCCCTGAACCAGATGGACATTCTTTGACCCGGATACCACAAGCTCTTTCCCGTCTTCAGCCCCACAATAAAGCTGGGGGAAAGGAGCTATTGACACCGTGCAGACCCAGCCGCCGCAACAAAACTGAATCAGAAACTTATAAATAAACTATATTAAGACACACTCAGTGATTCCACAGACTTTTATTGGAAAATTGTAATAGGACTACACCATTTAGTTTTGGTCGTGTTCAGTAGACCAACAGAACATTCCTTAAGATGGACTTATTTTTTCTTATACATTATTCTTAATTTGTTTTAAGTTTTCTTCGTATGCTCTTTAAAACACTTGTCCCCGGGGAAGAGATGACTAATCATTTACTAACACTGGTGATTAGAAAAGGAGTAAAATACTCAGAATTGAG
>NW_018406500.1:21922-22327 GCF_002113885.1 Mizuhopecten yessoensis
CACGACCGATCCGATTACTCGAACAGTTTGACTGAAAAAAAATGGAACATTTTCCGATTGAAAAAAAACACGTGTAATGGTTTGAATTAAAATGTATTTACTTAACAAGTGTGGAACACGTTATAAAGCTCTTGTTGGCTCGAACGGTAACACGCAGGGGGTCTTACATTCTCGATAATCCAGGGGCTCGGCAAGCTCAGGTACCATGCAAGTTCCAGATGCTTAATGCAAAACAAGAGTCCTAAAGGGCCTGTAACGCTCGACTGGATATGGTTAAAGTGCTTTATATGAGGTAATGATATAGCAATCCATGGTAGGTACTGTATGTACAAGTGAAATTTCAGAAAGATCCATCCAGTGTTTCTGGAGATATAGCGAGAACAAACTTCAAATGTCAAAATCCAA
>NW_018406501.1:0-321 GCF_002113885.1 Mizuhopecten yessoensis
TAGCCGATTAGGTCTTAATATGATTAAGTAGAAGAAAGAAAGTAAACTTTGGAGGACACGCCAGACGTCCACTCACTAATTGATAATACATGTCGGCCCAAATATACTCCATCTCGTGCCAGTTAAGTTTCAAAATAACGTATTATCTACTAGATTAAGAAGCACGTGATTCAGATCGTAAGATACGTGTTATTTTTGTCCAGCTGAAGACAAGCGGGTACATTGCCGATTACCGTGTGTTTCGGTTGTGATCTCTTCTTATAGAATACCTACACGTACATTTGCATATGTTGTAGGTTGGTGATTTTTTTAATTAATTAT
>NW_018406501.1:1538-1826 GCF_002113885.1 Mizuhopecten yessoensis
CATCGAGCTAACTCACACGAATAGTATTTTGCACAATCACAACATTGCGCAAAAATTCCATCGCCAAACAACTTCTACCAATTTGAAGAATCATTAAAATATAACCAAACATACCCGTCATCGGGTTTAACATGGATACCTTCAGATAATATATACTATAATACACATGTTTCCACTCATACTTAAAGGCCGATATTTCACACTATGGAACTTGATCCAATATGATCTAGGTAGCTTACAAGCGACCATAGTTTAATTACGCATCGACCTGGGTATTATATATGTCTG
>NW_018406502.1:0-96 GCF_002113885.1 Mizuhopecten yessoensis
GGTGATCTATAAAAGGTTGTGTTGTCCCTACAGTCACTGGTGATCAATAAAAGATTGTATTGTCCCTACAGTCACTGGTGATCTATAAAAGGTTGT
>NW_018406502.1:119-322 GCF_002113885.1 Mizuhopecten yessoensis
GGTTGTGTTGTCCCTACAGTAACTGGTGATCTATAAAAGGTTGTGTTGTCCCTACAGTAACTAGTGATCTATAAAAGGTTGTGTTGTCCCTACAGTAACTGGTGATCTATAAATGGTTGTGTTGTCCCTACAGTAACTGGTGATCTTTAAATGGTTGCGTTGTCCCTACAGTAACTGGTGATCTATAAAAGGTTGTGTTGTCC
>NW_018406502.1:2099-2809 GCF_002113885.1 Mizuhopecten yessoensis
TATTCTCCTCTCTCATATGGCGGTACCACAAGCAAAAAAGCTTCTCAAAATGTCTGGTCAGTGATATATTTTCCTATTGGTAAATGAGAGATTCTGATGCATGTCACTGTTTCGTTATAGCATGTGGTTAATTAAACTGTTGGAATGTATATATGTATATTTTGACTGAGTTAAAACCAATCCCTCTGGTTTTTATCGGCATCAATTTGATGTACAACCATGTAATCGTAAAAGGCTACTGTTGAATAATATGACTGTCTGCCAAATAATACATGGACTTTGTCCACAATTCTTTTTAACTGTTTACATGTGCCTTCACATCCGCGGGCTGTGTATTTGTTTGATAAGTGAGATTGCCATGATATGCCAACTCAGCATGTCTACGAAATCCTGGGAAAAAATACTAATGCTGAAAGATTTCATTTGTCGATCACAGTGCCATTTAAGAAATGTCACGGATGTCAATTGTGGAGTTAGTGATCATTTCCTGAGATAATTGTCATTTTTCAACCAATAATCTTTACTAAATCTTTACTAATGTTGGCTTTATGGGTTCAACATGGAGATTGTCGTAGTCCATTTCAGTCTGATGACGTTGGGTATCATTGAATCAATAGCCACATCCAAACAAACAGTTGTCAGCTTTCTTGAACTTTGTCTTAAGTTTTTTTAGGTCACCTGAGCTTTAGCTCAAGTGACCTATTGCTATC
>NW_018406502.1:4063-4701 GCF_002113885.1 Mizuhopecten yessoensis
GACTCATGGTCCTGACAAAGTGTTGTTATTTTTCAGGTCAATCAGAAATCCAATATGGCCACCACAGCCGCTATTTTGTAAATACCTATTCTAAACTTAAAAACAATTTCTAATAGGCCGATCTTATTTAAAATTGGTCTAGGAATGATCAGCTCATGGTCCTGACAAAGTTAAGTTAACATTATACTTAACTATTTTTTACTCAAATTGGTACATATTTCAACAACAAAAATAAATACTGTAGGACTCAGGTGACCGTTAAGGCCCATGGGCCTCTTGTTTTTCATTACAAATGTCATATGCAGCTTTTTGGATTATATATTATCATCATCCATATACATTGTATGTCAGTTACCATAATCACTTGACAGTTTTTTCTAATTGAAAGGGAGACACAGCTATAAATCATAAACTTCTGACATAAAACATCAATGGTAAAAATGATAGGACTTGACATTATCATTCAGCTCAGGCCATGCTTAAAATGTTGTCTGCTTGTAATTTAGTAAATTCTGTCTCCACTTTATAGGTAGGCTAATGAAGCCAGTATATTTGTTGATTCGGCTTAAGTAAGTGACTTATTTTATGAGAAAACTAAGGTAGTACACCTATTTTATGAGAAAACTAAGTTAGGACAC
>NW_018406503.1:0-322 GCF_002113885.1 Mizuhopecten yessoensis
ATCAACATACAAGTACAATGCAGGCTTTTATGGTAAAAGGCTATAAAAATCAACATGTCGAATTTCAGAAAGCCTGTAGACATGCTATTGGTCAGTAACTGACTTAGGTAGAGTGCAATGAAGAATCTTCAAATCAATGAACTTAACCTATTTGCATTGTAATATGGGTGAAATATGCTAACTCTTTGAAATTCTACTATCTTCAACGTCTTGATGTCTAGACAATGCTACTTTAGTATGTAATGAAGACAAACCATGTCCATAATGGCTCCTGTGATCTGAGGCTACCTAGGTTTTCCTTACCACACCTGTAGACAATGAC
>NW_018406503.1:3115-3555 GCF_002113885.1 Mizuhopecten yessoensis
GTCTAGTAGTGCCTGTTTTTTTAGGGTGTATTCATAAAAACAAAATGGCCGCCATCTTGGATTTTGACATTTGAAGTTTGTTCTTGCTATATATCTACAGCAAAACTAGATGGATCTTTTTGAAATTTTATTTGTACATACAATACCTACCATGGAGTGCTATATCTTTACTTCATATCAAGTACTTAAAACATATCCAGGTGAGCGATACAGGCCCTCTGGGCCTCTTGTTTTCTTGATGATATTGTTCTCTAATTATTTGTAACACTTGGGAATAAAACCTGTATATTGTCCAGCTATATGTATTGTACCATAGACTTGTACAGTAAATATTGGAATGGTGTCAAACATCAACATACAAGTACAATGCGGGCTTTTATGGTAAAAGGCTATGAAAATCATCATGTCGAATTTCAGAAAGCCTGTAGACATGCTATTGG
>NW_018406504.1:0-322 GCF_002113885.1 Mizuhopecten yessoensis
GTGGATCCCTTTGTGCCAGTTGTTCACTCTCCGGACAGCAGTACCATTTGCCATCTGGAACACTTTCAAATTCACACAGCTGAGGTGAAACCATTTACCTTTGCAATTAGTATTGTCGCATAGGACCATTTCCTCATAACTGTCTTCTTCACAAATACAATAATGCTGTTGTAAATCACAATCATTATCACATACAGTTATCGGATGAAACGCAATGTTAACAACATAATTACAGACATCTTGGAAATACAACCATTTTTTGTTCCTGTCAGCAGGCAGGTCATGAGGTACGACTGCCGGCTTTGATGTTCCCATGTACATA
>NW_018406504.1:5022-5304 GCF_002113885.1 Mizuhopecten yessoensis
GACTTTGCCCGTCATTCTCTCGAATGGCATCATGCCGGACCATTTCTCCCAGACCATTATACATCACACATTTGGAGTATTCCAATATGTGATCTATAGTGGATCCCTTTTTTGTTCTTTTCCTTTGTGCCAGTTGTTCACACTCCGGACAGCAGTACCGTTTGCCATCAGGAACACTTTCAGGGGTCAAATTCACAAAGCTGAGGTGAAACCATTTACCTTTGCAATTAGTATTGACACATAGGACCATTTCCTCATAACTGTCTTCTTCACAAATACAAT
>NW_018406505.1:0-322 GCF_002113885.1 Mizuhopecten yessoensis
CAACTGTACTAATGTTAGCTGTCATGTGAGACAACTGGACTAATGTTGGCTGGAGGTTAAGACAACTGGACTAATGTTGGCTGTNGACTAATGGTGGCTGGATTGTGAGACAACTGGACTAATGGTGGCTGGATTGTGAGACAACTGGACTATTGATGGCTGAATTGTGACACAACTGTACTACTGATGGATAAGGAATGAGACAACTGGACTAATGGTGGCTGGATTGTGACACAACTGGACTAATGGTGGCTGGAATGTAAGACAACTGGACTATTGGTGGCTGGAATGTGGTACAATTGGACTAATGGTGACTGGATTG
>NW_018406505.1:2277-8806 GCF_002113885.1 Mizuhopecten yessoensis
TTGGATTTAGAGACAACTGGACTAATGGTGGCTGGATTTAGAGACAACTGAACTAATGATGGCTGGCATGTGAGACAAATTGACTAATGGTGATTGGATTATGAGACAACTGGACTAATAATGATGGCTGGCATGTGAGACAACCAGACTTATGGTGGCTGGATTGTGAGACAACTGGACTAATGATGGCTGGCATGTTAGACAACTGGACTAATGGAGGCTAGAATGTGAGACAACTGGACTAATGGTGGCTGGATTGTGAGACAGCATGACTAATAATGATGGCTGACATGTGAGACAACCGGACTAATGGTGGCTGGATTGAGAGACAACTGAACTAATGATGGCTGGCATGTGAGACAAATTGACTAATGGTGATTGGATTGTGAGACAACTGGACTAATAATGATGGCTGGCATGTGAGACAACCAGACTTATGGTGGCTGGATTGTGAGACAACTGGACTAATGATGGCTGGCATGTTAGACAACTGGACTAATGGAGGCTCGAAGTGAGACAACTGGACTAATGGAGGCTAGAATGTGAGACAACTGGACTAATGGTGGCTGGATTGTGAGACAGCTTGACTAATAATGATGGCTGACATGTGAGACAACCGGACTAATGGTGGCTGGATTGAGAGACAACTGAACTAATGATGGCTGGCATGTGAGACAAATTGACTAATGGTGATTGGATTGTGAGACAACTGGACTAATAATGATGGCTGGCATGTGAGACAACCAGACTTATGGTGGCTGGATTGTGAGACAACTGGACTAATGATGGCTGGCATGTTAGACAACTGGACTAATGGAGGCTAGAATGTGAGACAACTGGACTAATGGTGGCTGGATTGTGAGACAGCTTGACTAATAATGATGGCTGACATGTGAGACAACCGGACTAATGGTGGCTGGATTGAGAGACAACTGAACTAATGATGGCTGGCATGTGAGACAAATTGACTAATGGTGATTGGATTGTGAGACAACTGGACTAATAATGATGGCTGGCATGTGAGACAACCAGACTTATGGTGGCTGGATTGTGAGACAACTGGACTAATGATGGCTGGCATAATAGACAACTGGACTAATGGAGGCTAGAATGTGAGACAACTGGACTAATGGTGGCTGGATTGTGAGACAGCTTGACTAATAATGATGGCTGACATGTGAGACAACCGGACTAATGGTGGCTGGATTGAGAGACAACTGAACTAATGATGGCTGGCATGTGAGACAAATTGACTAATGGTGATTGGATTGTGAGACAACTGGACTAATAATGATGGCTGGCATGTGAGACAACCAGACTTATGGTGGCTGGATTGTGAGACAACTGGACTAATGATGGCTGGCATAATAGACAACTGGACTAATGGAGGCTAGAATGTGAGACAACTGGACTAATGGTGGCTGGATTGTGAGACAGCTTGACTAATAATGATGGCTGACATGTGAGACAACCGGACTAATGGTGGCTGGATTGAGAGACAACTGAACTAATGATGGCTGGCATGTGAGACAAATTGACTAATGGTGATTGGATTGTGAGACAACTGGACTAATAATGATGGCTGGCATGTGAGACAACCAGACTTATGGTGGCTGGCATGTTAGACAACTGGACTAATGATGGCTGGCATGTTAGACAACTGGACTAATGGAGGCTCGAAGTGAGACAACTGGACTAATGGAGGCTAGAATGTGAGACAACTGGACTAATGGTGGCTGGATTGTGAGACAGCTTGACTAATAATGATGGCTGACATGTGAGACAACCGGACTAATGGTGGCTGGATTGAGAGACAACTGAACTAATGATAGCTGGCATGTGAGACAAATTGACTTATGGAGGCTAGAATGTGAGACAACTGGACTAATGGTGGCTGGAATTTTTGTGAACTTACATTCTACTTATCAGCCAATAAATATATTAGCTTTGTACTGATTTGACCTTTGACCTAGAAGTGAAGGTCACAATGACCTATATGTGGAGGATATTTAAGTGTTTCCCACTGAATACCTATGGTACATATTTTACGAGTATGACACAATACCGATATTTTTCACAAGTGGAAATCACAAGTAAAACCCATTGGTATAATCTACTATACAAGTGGAATAAATGTGGGATTTCAATGGGAAAATCAGTTAATTTTCTATAAGTAAAATTATGTTAATATAATAAGTGCGGGAATGAGTAGCATAATATTTGATACCAGGTTTTAACGACGTCACACTTGACAATAATTAACAGACAGTGCGCCAATTTGATAAACAGAATTCTAACTTCAACCATTTTCTGCTATTTTCTGATTTGTGTTGCTCATTGTTTTTTTTTATTAATTACCTTAGTATGTGATAACTTGGTATACGTACCAAATATTGGTCAGAGCAACAGTGGTTTCCAGATTCAAAATGCTGAAACTGCATGCGTAAGAAATAGATATGTATGTTACATATAATGGCGCTAGTCTGTAATTACAGGCATTGTGTATCAAATGTTATGTTTACCACATTGTACTAGTACTGTTATTGTAATCATAGTTTTGTACAAAAATTGAACATATGGTAATACATGTACATTTCCCTGTAATACATTGTAATACCATTTTGTTACAATGTATAGACATTGTAATAACACTTTTTTAATTATGATGAAAATGTTTACTGTTTAACTGGTTATTTTACTGGGATGATATTTCTGTTAATTTACAGGTCATACAGTCAAACGTCCTTAAATTGAACTTCAATGTCAATGTTTCAAACTCACAGTAAAGTCTGGATTTCCCCTAATTAAATAACACTACTAATATTCTGTTTATGAATCAAGCGTTTTATAGTCAAACTTTTGCTGTTTCGAAGTACAATCAAGGTCCGTTTATTTAAAACAATAAAAAATGAAAATTACAACGGAAATTTAATTGATGAACAGTGAAGTGTTGAATTTGCTCAGATCACCATGGAAACTACAGTGTGTTTATAAACATGCTATTCTTGTTTCTTTAAATCCAATATTGCTCGATTTTAAATTAAATTTCCGAGCCTTTACTTTGTCATTTAAGGATTCCTGTCCCACTGTAAATACACTACATCAACAATGTACTCAATGTATTGACAGATTTGTATGTATGTAAACAGACTTAAAGTCCCTTTACCTGTTTTGTCAGTGATTAACAGTTGATTGTATTGCCTTGTGTACAGCCCTATACTAATACTGCACTGTAGTAGTAGCAATATATTGTATTATAATGCTGTAATGTATTTTTTAAAAACACATTTTAAACGGAAAATTATTTTAGATTTTTTGTAAATATGCTTTATTACTAATTGTATCACACTGTCACAGTAAATATACAACATGTATAAGTGTATTACACTGTCACAGTAAATATACTACATTTATGCCTGTAGTACACTGTCACAGTAAATATACTATATTTATAAGTGTATTACACTGTCACAGTAAATATATTACATGTATAAATGTATTACACTGTCACAGTAAATATACTACAATTATAAGTGTATTACACTGTCACAGTAAATATACTACAATTATAAGTGTATTACACTGTCACAGTAAATATACTACAATTATAAAAGTATTACACTGTCACAGTAAATATACTATATTTATAAGTGTATAACACTGTCACAGTAAATATACTACATTTATTAGTGTATTACACTGTCACAGTAAATACACTACATTTACAATGTACTCAATGTATTGACAGATTTGTATGTAAACAGACTTGAAGTCCCTCTACCTGTATTGTCAGTGATTAACAGTTGCTCGTATTGCCTTGTGTACAGCCCTATAATAAAGTTTGATGTGTGTAATAAAAAGTCATTTATATCTTAACTGTCCTCTTTGTTATTTGTTATTGTTATATATGTTAGATTACACAACATACTCCTACATCCTCATTGGTCGGATTCTAATCATGTAGAGGTCGGTGATTTGTGATATTGACTCTAAAGAAGGATTATCAGAAACAGCAGGTCAATATTCTTTTTTTGTCGTCACTTCCAATTGTCATGTCACAATGCTCTCTACAATATGCAGTACTTTTCTCTTAACAATGTTATTATGTTCCATCTTGTTTACTTATAAAAACAGCATAATTTCATATCTAATAATACAAAAATAAAGGACTTTTATTTCAGTGAATATGTGGTTTTTACTAACCTTAAAATTTACATTTACCTTGATTTTCATCCCTGTAAATATATCCTTTTCAGGTCCATACAACCAGATATTCACCTCAACAAAAGTCCATCATTGATATATATATATATATATAAGTTGTTTTAATCTAAATTATCATCTTAATGATTTGTTATACATTGAAGCCTGATTTTATTGATATTTTGTCGACGTGAGAGTATTGTTATGGGAAGAAATAATGACCAAAAAACAGTCATATAATTATATCAGGTTAAACAGAATGTCATTATTGTCAGGTGTCGGTAAAGTCAGGTATTACAGCATGTTGTAATTGTCAAGTGTCAGTAAAGTAAGGTTTAATGGGATGTCATTATTGTCATGTGTCAGTAAAGTCAGGTATAATCGGATGTCCTTATTGTCAGTAAAGACATGTTTAACAAGATGCGGTTATTGTCAGGTATCAGTAAAGTCGGTTATAACAAGATGTCATTATTGTCAGGTGTTAGTAAAGTCAGGTATTACAGGAGGTCCTTATTGTCAGGTGTCAATAAAGTCAGGTATAACCGGATGTCCTTATTGTCAGTAAAGACAGGTTTAACAAGATGCTGTTATTGTCAGGTGTCAGTAAAGTCAGGTATAACAAGATGTCATTATTGTCAGGTGTTAGTAAAGTCAGGTATTACAGGAGGTCCTTATTGTCAGGTGTCAATAAAGTCAGGTATAACCGGATGTCCTTATTGTCAGTAAAGACAGGTTTAACAAGATGCTGTTATTGTCAGGTGTCAGTAAAGTCAGGTATAACAAGATGTCATTATTGTCAGGTGTTAGTAAAGTCAGGTATTACAGGAGGTCCTTATTGTCAGGTGTCAGTAAAGTCAGGTATAACCGGATGTCCTTATTGTCAGTAAAGACAGGTTTAACAAGATGCTGTTATTGTCAGGTGTCAGTAAAGTCAGGTATAACAAGATGTCATTATTGTCAGGTGTTAGTAAAGTCAGGTATTACAGGAGGTCCTTATTGTCAGGTGTCAGTAAAGTCAGGTATAACCGGATGTCCTTATTGTCAGTAAAGACAGGTTTAACTAGATGTTGTTATTGTGAGGTGTCAGTAAAGACAGGTTTAACAAGATGTTGTTATTGTCAGGTGTCAGTAAAGTCAGGTTTAACAAGATGTTGTTATTTTCAGGTGTCAACAAAGTCAGGTATAACCGGGTAGTTATTGCCAGATGTCAATAAAGTCAGATATTACAGAATGTCATTATTGTCAGGTGTCAGTTTATTCAGGTTTAATGGGATTTCATTATTGTCAGATGTCATTAAAGTCAGGTATAACAAGATGTTATTGTCAGGTGTTAGTTAAGTCAGGTAAAACAAGATGTCATTATTGTCAGTAGTCAATAAAGTCAGGTATAACCGGATGTCCTTATTGTCAGTAAAGACAGGTTTAACTAGATCTTGTTATTGTGAGGTGTCAGTAAAGACAGGTTTAACTAGATGTTGTTATTGTGAGGTGTCAGTAAAGGCAGGTTTAACAAGATGTTGTTATTGTCAGGTGTCAGTAAAGTCAGGTTTAACAAGATGTTGTAATTGTCAGGTGTCAACAAAGTCAGGTATAACCGGATGGTTATTGCCAGATGTCAATAAAGTCAGATTTTACAGAATGTCATTATTGTCAGGTGTCAGTTTATTCAGGTTTAATGGGATTTCATTATTGTCAGATGTCATTAAAGTCAGGTATAACATGATGTTGTTATTGTCAGATGTCAGTAAAGTCAGGTATAACAGGATTTTGTTATTGTCAGTTGTCAGTAAAGTCAGATTTTACAGGATGTCCTTATTGTAAGGTGTCAGTAAAGTCATGTATAACAGGATATCATTATTATCAGGTGTCAGTTAAGTCAGGTATAACATGATGTTGTTATTGTCAGGTGTCAGTAGGGTCAGGTATTACAGCTTGTTGTAATTGTCATTTGTCAGTCAAGTCAGGTTTAACATAATGTCCTTATTGTCAGGTGTCAGTAAAGTCAGGTATTACAGGATGTCATTATTGTCAGGTGTCAGTATGGTCAGGTATTATAGGATGTTGTTATTGTCAGGTGTCAGTAGAGTCAGGTATTACAGGATGTTGTTATTGTCAGTTGTCAGTAGGGTCAGGTATTACAGCTTGTTGTAATTGTCATTTGTCAGTAAAGTCAGGTATAACAGGATGTTGTTATTGTCAGTTGTCAGCAAAGTCAGGTATTACAGGATGATGTTATTGTCAGGTGTCAGTAAAGTCAGGTATTACAGGATGTTGTTATTGTCAGGTGTCAGTAAAGTCAGGTATTACAGGATGTTGTTATTGTCAG
>NW_018406505.1:10044-10637 GCF_002113885.1 Mizuhopecten yessoensis
TACATCATGTTATACAGTATTACTACTATACAGGTATCACTGGTATTACATATGTACCTGACATGTAAATACATCATGTTATACAGTATTACTACTATACAGGTATCACTGGTATTACATATGTACCTGACATGTAAATACATCATGGTATACAGTATTACTACTATACTGGTATCACTGGTATAACATATGTACCTGACATGTAACTTACATCATGTTATACAGTATTACTACTATACAGGTATCACTGGTATTACATATGTACCTGACATGTAAATACATCATGTTATACAGTATTACTGCTATACTGGTATCACTGGTATAAAATATGTACCTGACATGTAAATACATTATGTTATACAGTATTACTACTATACTGGTATCACCGGTATTACATATGTACCTGACATGTAAATACATCATGTTATACAGTATTACTACTATACTGGTATCACAGGTATTACAGATGTACCTGACAGGTAAATACATCATGTTATACAGTATTACTACTATACTGGTATCACTGGTATTACATATATACCTGCCATGTAAATACATCATGTTATACAGTATTACTACTATACTGGTATCAC
>NW_018406505.1:16747-22470 GCF_002113885.1 Mizuhopecten yessoensis
CGATATTTTTCACAAGTGGAAAGCACAAGTGAAAATATCGGTATAGTCTCTGTCATACAAGTGAAATATGTGGTATTTCAATGGTAAAACAAAATAATTTTCTATATATAACATTTTTTAAAGTAAAATGATGAAAAGATAGCTGTATCGAAAATGTGCAAAAATGATTAGCGTAATATTTGATGCCAGGTTCTAACGACATCAGCTTGACAACAATTAATATACGGAAAGATAATTTGCTCAACAGAATGGTAGCTTCCACCATTTTCTGATTGATTTTGCTTACAAAAATGTTATGAATTCCCTTAGGATGTGATAACTTAGTGTATGTACCAAAGATGTACAAAAACAACCACTTATTTTACCATCGCTTCATCTGTATCTGATCAGGTAATCTGTGACTATAAAAGAAAAGAAATGAATAGAAAGTAGTGCTCTGATTGGTCAATTTCAAAAGTGAAATTTTAACACTGTGAAAATATCATTCTGATGTCTGTCACTGTGTGATAGATATTATTTTTATCAAGTTGATAGATTTCAATATTTCACCAACAGAAATATACAGTGCACTGCACACCTTTTGTAAATGATGCAGGTATCCTCAAGTTTCATAAAAATTTCATCAGTGGTTTAAAAAGTCCAGACAAGATTTCTGTGTTAATTTTTTTACATTTATTTGACCTTTGACCTATAGGGGTGAGGATAATTATGACATAATTACAATGACCTGCATAGCTTCTTTAACTGACAGCTGTCAGCAGTTATACTTCAGGTTTCGTTAAAATAACTTTTAACAGTTCAACAGTGATTATCCTGATAAGATTTTGCTGGAATTTTCACTTTTGTGACCTTTGGCACTGTCTAAAAAATACATAAATTCCATAACTGATGGAGAACAGACTCCCTTGGGAAAGCCATGATAAAATATTGGTCAGAGCAACAGTGGTTCCCAGATTCAAAATGCTGTACCTGCATGTGTAAGAAATGTGAATGTATGTTACATATAATTGCACTTATAATATAACTATAATTACAGCCCCCCCCCCCTTCCAATGTTGTGGGAGAACAAAGTTTAACTCGTGATAATTTTCGCCAGGTGGTGCTTTACATCCTTATTTACACCACATGTAATGGCTGGCCTGACATAATATATCAAATTGTATATATACTACATTGTACTATAGTACTGTTTTTGTAATCATTACTAAAACTGAATACATGGTAATACATGTTTATTTCACTGTAATACATTGTAATACCATTTTGTTATAATGTATAAACATTGTAATAACACTTTTTTAATTATGACGAACTTTTTTTGTTTACTGTTTAACCGGTGTAGTATGGTAATATGAAGGGGATGGTGAAATGAACTGCGGTTCATATTACCATTTGGCATTTTGGTAATATGAACCGCCCCATGGTGAAATGAAGGGTTCAGACGATTTTTATTGTAACAAATGTTTTCCATTCATATTCTTTAAGTTTACCTCAAATTGAATGTGAAAAAAGCAAAAAGTACAGATTATCCAAACATGTTTTTTTATGGTGGTTTCATTGGCAAAATGATGTTGGTGAGTGACTAAAATATATCATATATATAGCTGGCAATTTTCAGGAAAAAAACCCAACTGAAATGATAAAACCCTGTATTGTAGTCATTTACCCCTTCCCCAGGCAGAAATAGGTGACCTGGGGTAGTGAAATTCACAATCTTGATAACACACCTTAGGACCTTCCATCCAAGATGAATCTTTGATTCATGTATGCCTGGTTCTGAAGAAGAAGAGTGTTGAAGTTTTGAGCAATTCGACCCCTTTTAGGTGCCAAATACCTGAGGCCCCTCTAAGGGGCAAGTCAGGATCTTAATTTTGATAGCATGATACTGCAATCATTTGATGATAATTCTAACTCAATTGTAATTCTTGCCAACTGAAAATAAACAAAATATACCCAAAGGTGTTATTTCACTATATAAACCATTGCATATTTTACCCCTCTCCAAAGAGGGGGATGAGTGAGCCAGGGTCAGAGAAATTCATAATTTTGATAAAGCACCTTAAGACCCTTCTATCCATAAAGAGTATTCAATCTCAGCATATCTGGGTCTGGAGAGGAAGATTGTTAAAATTTTAGCTAATTTGGCTTTATAACTCATGATTGTGTTTTACATTTGACAATGGAACCTTCTTGCAAAATTTTAATGAAACCGGTTTGTTTGAGAAGTAAACAAGTAAACTGTTTGCTGTTATTGTTTTTACACAATATCAGGACATGTGTTTGAAAGTCGACACTCGAGGAGAAATTATTACAAAAAATATTAGATACTCTCATTACCTCTTGTTAGCTTAAAATATTCATCAATGTAAATTTTATGTGAAAATTAAGAACCATGAAAATAACTGGACGTAATTGGTACGTGTACATATTTTTTACATTTTCCTGAAAATAATGTAATAGTAATATTTTGAATTAGTGTATAACGTTTAAGGTACATATATATATATCATTGTAGTAGTAGTGATATGTTGTATTATAATGTTGTAATGTATTTTTTGAAAACACATTTTCACTGAAAATTATTTTAGAATTTTTGTAAATATGCTTTATTACTAATTGTATCACACTGTCACAGTAAATACACTACATTTATAAGTGTATTACACTGTCACAGTAAATATACTACATTTATAAGTGTATCACACTGTCACAGTAAATACACTACATTTATAAGTGTATTACACTGTTACAGTAAATGTACTACATTTATAAGTGTATTACGCTGTCACAGTAAATATACTACATTTATAAGTGTATTACACTGTCACAGTAAATATACTACATTTATTAGTGTATTACACAGTCACAGTAAATACACTACATTTATAAGTGTATTACACAGTCACAGTAAATACACTACATTTACAATGCACTCAATGTATTGACAGATTTGTATGTAAACAGACTCAAAGTCCCTTTACCTGTATTGTCAGTGATTAACAGTTGATCGTATTGCCTTGTGTACAGCCCTATAATAAAGCTTGATGTGTGTAATAAAAAGTCATTTATATCTTAACTGTCCTCTTTGTTATTTGTTATTGTTATATATGTTAGATTACACAACATAGTCCTACATTCTCATTGGTCGGATCCTAATCATATGGAGGTCGGTGATTTGTGATATTGACTCTGAAGTAGGATTATCAGAAACAGCAGGTCAATATTCTTTTTTTGTCGTCACTTCCAATTGTAATGTCACAATGCTCTCTACAATATGCAGTACTTTTCTCTTAACAATTTTATTATGTTCCATCTTGTTTACTTATAAAAACCAGCATAATTTCATATCTAATAATACAAAAATAAAGGACTTTTATTTCAGTGAATATGTGGTTTTACTAACCTAAAAATGTACATTGACCTTGATTTTCATCCCTGTAAATATAACCTTTTCAGGTCAATACAACCAGATATTCACCTCAACAAAAGTCCATCATTGATATATATAAGTTGTTTTAATCTAAATTATCATCTTTATGATTTGTTATACACTGAAGCCTGATTTTATTGATATTTTGTCGACGTGAGAGTGTTGTTATGGGAAGAAATAATGACCAAAAAAACAGTCATATAATTATATCAGGTTAACAGAATGTCAGGTGTCGGTAAAGTCAGGTATTACAGCATGTTGTAATTGTCAAGTGTCAGTAAAGTAAGGTTTAATGGGATGTCATTTTTGTCATGTGGCGGTAAAGTCAGGTATTCCAGGATGTCCTTATTGTCAGGTGTCAATAAAGTCAGGTATAACCGGATGTCCTTATTGTCAGTAAATACAGGTTTAACAAGATGTTGTTATTGTCAGGTGTCAGTAAGTCAGGTATAATATTGTCATTATTGTCAGGTGTTAGTAAAGCCAGGTATTACAGGAGGTCCTTATTGTCAGGTGTCAATAAAGTCAGGTATAACCGGATGTCCTTATTGTCAGTAAATACAGGTTTAACAAGATGTTGTTATTGTCAGGTGTCAGTATAGACAGGTTTAACAAAATGTTGTTATTGTCAGGTGTCAGTAAAGTCAGGTATAACAAGATGTTGTTATTGTCAGGTGCTAGTTAAGTCAGGTATTACAGTATGTCCTAATTGTCAGGTGTCAACAACGTCAGGTATAACCGGATGGTTATTGCCAGATGTCAATAAATCAGATATTACAGGATGTCATTATTGTCAGGTGTCAGTTAAGTCAGGTTTAATGGGATTTCATTATTGTCAGATGTCATTAAAGTCAGGTATAACAGGATGTTGTTATTGTCAGGTGTCATTAAAGTCAGGTATAACAGGATGTTGTTATTGTCAGATGTCAGTCAAGTCAGGTATAACAGGATGTTGTTATTGTAAGGTGTCAGTATGGTCAGGTATTACAGCATGTTGTTATTGTCATGTGTCAGTCAAGTCAGGTATTACAGGATGTCCTTATTGTCAGGTGTCAGTAAAGTCAGGTATAACAGGATGTTGTTATTGTCAGGTGTCAGTATGGTCAGGTATTACAGGATGTTGTTATTGTCATGTGTCGGTAAAGTCAGGTATAACAGGATGTTGTTATTGTCAGGTGTCAGTAAAGTCAGGTATTACAGGATGTCCTTATTGTCAGGTGTCAGTAAAGTCAGGTATTACAGGATGTCCTTATTGTCAGGTGTCAGTAAAGTCAGGTATAACAGGATGTTGTTATTGTCAGGTGTCAGTATGGTCAGGTATTACAGGATGTTGTTATTGTCATGTGTCGGTAAAGTCAGGTATAACAGGATGTTGTTATTGTCAGGTGTCAGTAAAGTCAGGTATTACAGGATGTCCTTATTGTCAGGTGTCAGTAAAGTCAGGTATAACAGGATGTCGTTATTGTCAGGTGTCAGTAAAGTCAGGTACAAAGAAATATATCCACTATTCAGAGAATCATTTGTCCAATACCAGAACACATTTGCGGTATGTTTTAAAATGACAAAGAGTCACACTAATCATTCTTCTATGTACAAGTCAAACAATGAAAATAATTATCACACAGGTAAAGTAAATATAACTGCAGTGGGAGTGTTGACATCATGCTAAGATACACTTTGTCACGGACCTGTTCTCGCGACGTCCCGTAGGCCTAGCATTTCATTTGATGGTCACATTCTTAATTAATCATTAATAATTGATAACAAAGGTCCATTTCAGTAAAAGCAGACCTTTATTTTAAATGAATTGTTCAATTAGGTCCTATATATAATATTTGTAAATCTCTGTGTCATTTATATTACATGGAAATGTGAAATTGGTAGATAAACTAGAAAAAGCATACGGTCTGATGGAATCCTGAATTGTAAGTTTGCCACGAAAATGCGTACATTTTTTATACACATACAATGTAATACTTTTGTCTGCACATTTTTGATTGAAATAAAGTTCAAATAATTTTCATATATTCGTTTTGTATAGTCTTTCCAGTTGTAGAAATATTCGTTGTATTTATATTCGTGGTTCCATAGCAACCAAGAAAACAACGAAAATTTATACACAACGAACATTTCATGTTATACAGTATTACTTCACTGGTATTACATATGTACCTGACATGTAAATACATCATGTTATACAGTATTACTACTATACTGGTATCACTGGTATTACATATGTACCTGACATGTAAATACATCATGTTATACAGTATTACTACTATACTGGTATCAC
>NW_018406505.1:31755-48262 GCF_002113885.1 Mizuhopecten yessoensis
GTAGCTTCCACCATTTTCTGATTGATTTTGCTTACAAAAATGTTATGAATTCCCTTAGGATGTGATAACTTAGTGTATGTACCAAAGATGTACAAAAACAACCACTTATTTTACCATCGCTTCATCTGTATCTGATCAGGTAATCTGTGGCTATAAAAGAAAAGAAATGAATAGAAAGTAGTGCTCTGATTGGTCAATTTCAAAAGTGAAATTTTAACACTGTGAAAATATCATTCTGATGTCTGTCACTGTGTGATAGATATTATTTTTATCAAGTTGATAGATTTCAATATTTCACCAACAGAAATATACAGTGCACTGCACACCTTTTGTAAATGATGCAGGTATCCTCAAGTTTCATAAAAATGTCATCAGTGGTTTAAAAAGTCCAGACAAGATTTCTGTGTTATTTTTTTTACATTTATTTGACCTTTGACCTATAGGGGTGAGGATAATTATGACATAATTACAATGACCTGCATAGCTTCTTTGACTGACAGCTGTCAGCAGTTATACTTCAGGTTTCGTTAAAATAACTTTTAACAGTTCAACAGTGATTATCCTGATAAGATTTTGCTGGAATTTTTCACTTTGTGACCTTTGGCACTGTCTAAAAAATACATAAATGCCATAACTGATGGAGAACAGACTCCCTTGGGAAAGCCATGATAAAATATTGATCAGAGCAACGGTGGTTTCCAGATTCAAAATGCTGTACCTGCATATGTTAGAAATGTGTATGTATGTTACATATAATTGCACTTATAATATAACTATAATTACAGCCCCCCCCCCCCTCCCCCTTCCAATGCTGTGGGAGAACAAAGTTTAACTCGTGATAATTTTCGCCAGGTGGTGCTTTACATCCTTATTTACACCACATGTAATGGCTGGCCTGTCATATTGTGTATCAAATCTTATGTAAACTACATTGTACTGTTTTTTGTTATCAGAATTTTGTACAAAAATTGAATACATGGTAATATATGTACATTTCAACGTTATTCATTGTAATACCATTTTGTTCTAATGTATAAACATTGTAATAGCACTTTTTTAATAATGATGATTTTTTTTACTGTTTAACCAGTTATTTTGCTGGTATTATATATCTGCTAACTTACGTGACATACAGTCAAACTTCCTTAAATCAAACTTCAAAGTCAGTTTGTCAAACTTATGACAAAGTCTGGGTTTTCCCCTTAAATATCACTACAAATATTCTGTTTATGAATAAAACTTTTTAGAGTCAAACTTTTGCTGTTTTGAAGAACAATCAAGATCATTATAAAAACATTGAAAATTACAACTGATAATTCAAGTGATAAAAAATACCGGTCCGTTAACATGGGCACAGGCGACGGAAATTTAATTGATGAACAGAGACGTGTTGAATTTGATCAGATCACCATGGAAACTACAGTGTGTTTATAAACATACTATTCTTGTTACTTTTAATCCAATATTGCTATATTTTAAATTAAATTTCTGAGCCTTCACTTTGTCATTTAAGGATTCCTGTCCTTCTACAAATACACTAAATTAACAATGTACTCAATGTATTGACAGATTTGTATGTAAACAGTCTTAAAGTCCTTTTACCTGTATTGTCAGTGATTAATAGTTGATTGTATTGCCTTGTGTACAGCCCTATAATAAAGTTTGATGTGTGTGTAATAAACAGTCATTTATATCTTAATTATCCTCTTTGTTATTTGTTATATTAATATATGTTAGACTACACAACATATTCCTACATCCTCATTGGTCGGATCCTAATCATGTAGAGGTCGGTGATTTGTGATATTGACTCGGAAGTATGATTATTACCAGAAACAGCAGGTCAATATTCTTTTTTTGTCGTCACTTCCAATTGTAATGTCACAATGCTCCCTGCAATATGCAGTACTTTTCTCTTAACAATTTTATTAGGTTCCATCTTGTTTACTTCTAAAAACAGCATAATTTTATATCAACTTCATTAAGTAAGAACTGTTATTTTAACATAATAGGTGGTTATAGATATAACAACCAAGGAATTAAATTTTGATGTAAGGTGGTATTAACCTTTTCAGGTCCATATATATAGGATCTTACATGAATATCCATTTCATATAAGATTTATGATTTTATCAGTTTAGCGAGCCTTCTGGCTGGCTAAAATGAAGAATTTGTGACAAGTTTCATTAATTTCATATGATATGAAAACAAGTGTAAGATCCTTTTTATCACAAGATCAAGATTTGTGGCATGTATTTGTGTAAAACAACAATTTTCATGCAACCTTGAAATGTAAAAACTGCCATTGAAGTCAGGTGTAAGTAAAGGCAGGTTTTACTTCATATCATTGGATGTCATTAATGTCAGGTGTCAGTAAAGTCAGGTTTTACTGTATTTTACAAAATGTCCTTTTTAATCAGGTGTCAATAAAGTCAGGTTTTACTGTATATAACAAAATGTCTTTTAAGTCAGGTGTCAGTAAAGTCAGACTTTACTGTATATTACAGGATGTCCTTCAAATCAGGTGTCAGTAAAGTCAGGTTTCACTGTATATTAATTACAGGATGTCCTTAAAGTGAGGTATCTGTAAAGTCAGGTTTTTACTTTACATTACAGGATGTCCTTAAAGTCAGGTTTTACTGTATTATACAAGATGTCTTTTCAGTCAATGTCAGTAAAGTCAGGTTTTACTGTATACTACAAAATGTTTTTTAGTCAGGTGTCAGTAAAGTCAGGTTTCACTGTATATTACAGGATGTCCTTAATGTCAGGTGTGAGTAAAATAAGGTTTTATACTGTATATTACAGGACGTTAAGTCAAGTTGTTTTCTATATTATTATTTCAAATAAATTGCTTAGACTCTTTATATTGAGTGCCGCAACCTTATGATAGCCAGCAGCCTTTTGACTGTGGTGATCTCACACTGGCTGAAAAAACTTTCTCACAAAGTTTAATCTGAAGTAGGATGCTGATGATGACGCTGACATGGACGCCGACAACGGGGTGATTATGCATAAGCACACCCACCCCCCTACCTTCACATAATAGGTCAGCTAAAAATGTCTTGCTCAAGGACAAAATCACACCCTGCCTTCTGCAGCATCAGAACCTTTAACCTTTTGATTAAATTGGTGGCACAATACTACTTGTGATGTGAAACTCCCTGTTTAAATCCTGATGGTGAAATTTCAATTATTTGAAATTTATAAATTGTACCACAAGAAACATTCTAATATATATTGTATAGATAAAATGATAGAACTTCTTATAAAATTGAAAACAAGAGATCCCAGAGGGATCTTGGCGCCCACCTTTGTACCATCTTCATTAGTTCTTTGTCAGTTCGATCTTTGCTCTTCTTTCCTGTTATCTGTTTGATCGAGTCATGTTAACAGTAAATGCACCTGGAGGTAACTTTTGATCCAAACTTAATACTGATGTGTATGAAAGCCAACCTTCAAAGTGAGTTTGTCATTTCACATATTAACTAGTACAGTACTTAATGTGAAAGAAATAGAATCGATCATTGCAATATGAGAAAGATCTGTTTAGTTCTTCTTTTAATCCATTTTGTTTTTATGATCAGTCTCAAAATATAACATACACAACGAGGGATCAAGGGGAACCTACATTTAAAATTTGAGAAAGATCCCTCTAGTTCTTCCGGAGAAATAGCGGTAACAAACCCACACTATCAAAATCCAAGATGACTACCTGTCGTCCATGTTGTTTAACCGATCAATCTCAAAAGTTGCCCTGCACAGCTTAGGACCAAGGGGAACCTACATATGAAATTAGAGAAAGATCCCTCTAGTACTTCTTGAGAAATAGCGATAGCAAACTTTCAATATCAAAATCCAGGATGGCTGCCTGTCGGCCATGTTGTTTATCCGATCAGTCTCAAAAGCTGCCCTGCACAGCTAAGGACCAAGGGGAACCTACATATAAAATTTGAGAAAGATCCCTATGGTACTTCCCAAGAAATAGCGATAACAAACTTTCATTATCAAAATCCAAGATGGCTGCCTGTCGGCCATGTTGTTTATCCGATCAGTCTCAAAAGTTGCCATGCATAGCTAAGGACCAAAGGGAACCTGCATATAAAATTTGAGAAAGATCCCTCTGGTACTTCTTGAGAAATACCAATAACAATAATTGTTTACGGACGACGACGGACAACGGACGGACCACGGACCACCGACGCAGGGTGATTTGAATAGCCCACCATCAGATGATGGTGGGCTAAAAACTTACCAGATTTAAGATGGCCTTGAGGAGCTCAATGGAGCGTTGTCCAAGATTATTCAGTGCCTCCACAAACTTTGTATAACCGACCATCAGCTTGAACCACTCCTGATCACAACACACATGACATAAAAGTCACATTTAACTTTGTATAACCGACCCTCAGCTGGAACCGCTCCTGATCACAACACACATGACATACAAGTCACATTTAACTTTGTATAACCGACCCTCAGCTGGAACCGCTCCTGATCACAACACACATGACATACAAGTCACATTTAACTTTGTATAACCGACCCTCAGCTGGAACCGCTCCTGATCACAACACACATGACATACAAGTCACATTTAACTTTGTATAACCGACCCTCAGCTGGAACCGCTCCTGATCACAACACACATGACATACAAGTCACATTTAACTTTGTATAACCGACCCTCAGCTGGAACCGCTCCTGATCACAACACACATGACATACAAGTCACATTTAACTTTGTATAACCGACCCTCAGCTGGAACCGCTCCTGATCACAACACACATGACATACAAGTCACATTTAACTTTGTATAACCGACCCTCAGCCAAGTCATATTTTACTTTCATTTTCTGTTGTCACAAAATATATTCATATTTGACAGATTTCCCTGTAAATAGGTTTCATGAGGACTAGGAGTGGGCAATAATACTGTAATATATAAATAGCAATAAATATATAGTACAATATGATGCTGAGAATGGCAATATATAGCAATATTTATATTTAAACTTACTGAGTTGGGTTGAAGCACAGCTTTGAATTAATTTCGTAAATTATTTTGATATGGCATCAATGTTATTAATATCTTAAGCTTGCTTGGTGTGATGTCACCATCAAAACATTATAAAAAAGGCAAACTCGTGGAATTTATATCCCCGCTTGCAGGACATATTGCAGGTAAACGTCATTGAAGTTAGGTTTAAACATGTGAGTATCGTGCTGTTGAGACATAATGTATAGCTTGAAACTCGATCGAAGAAAAAAACCAACCTTATACAAAAGTTATACTTTTTTATTGAACATGTAGGTATTACAGTGTAAATTAAGTGAAAACATTCACTACATAATACATGCTGAACCACTATAATCTTTTCGTTGAAAGCGGGGGATAATTACTGTATAAATGTATCACTGAAGCTTGCTCAATGATGCAAACTCAAAATGACTGCCATAAAACAGTTATACTTACTGAAATGCTATTCTAAGAATCCTCAAATATCATGTAGAATTAACCAGCCGAGTGTTATTTTGATAGCAGGAAATCCATATTGTTACACTTAAATTGGAATCTGACGACTGGAATCGGAAATCAGGATTTTTAGTTTACTTTGATTTACCCGGTACATTGATTTACCTTGATCCTGCTGGCCGAGTAGTGAACTTAAAGCCTGTGTTGACCCTATTCTTAATTGGTCTTCGCCATACATTCAATAACAGTCTTACACTACGCTTGCAGGATATGATTTAAAGGTTTTTAACATATTTGACCCCTGTGACCTTGAATGAAAGTCAAGGTTATTCATTTGAACGAACTTGGTGGCCCTTCATCCCAACATGTTATTGGCCGAATATCATCATCTTGGGCCTTTGGGTTATTCAGAAGAAGTTGTTAAAAAGATTTTAAGATAGTTGACTCTTGTGACCTTGAAAATGGACACTGGACAGACAAACCTATAGCCCAGCCCCCTCCAGTAAAACACGTAGGGTTATATATATATACATAGCCAAGTTGTAAATATTATATTTTCACGCATCAAAGTGAAAGGTTTAAGACAAAGTAACAAAAACATCTTAAGATTATGGTGGTTCTGGTACTGAATGTTCTAACTTAAGTATCTTTGTGATTTTTCTAAATGATCAGATAAAAGGATTTTCACCTAAGAATCATTAAATATCTTGACAACATTAGCCCAATACTGGGTGTACAGCTCATTATGTTTTCTGCTGTGTGTATTCAAAATATCAAACAGAACAGAAACTAATTTTTCCGTATGATATAAATTTTTGGGAATTACAATATATATACTTCCTGATTATTACTGACTGTGTATAGAGTTCAAGGTACCTGGAAATGATCAGGAAAATACATAATGAAGAAAAAAACAGGAAAATGCTACTTCACATGTATCAATCTCCATCTCAGTCTCATCAGGAATAGGCCTTTGTACTCAAAATCATCCTACTTTTCACTTCACGACAAATGAGCTTAATTAAAGTCGGAGGAGATTGAATGTCTCAGCCTATAATTACCTGTCATTTATCAGGAACAATAGTTCACCCTTCTTGAAGCTGAGATTGTCCTCTGTACAGGGATCATAGTCATACAAGGCTCTAGGTGTCCCTTGTGGGCTACAAAATAAAATAATCAAGTCCTTTTTAAAGCTAAGAACACACTACTTTTTTCCCTTTTTTGGGGTTAAATTAAGGGTGCCACAGCACAAGTAACAAGAGACCCAATTTAAAACCTGCTGAGTACCATACCAGTTTATCAAAGGAGTACAAGAAGTACAAGTTATAAGAAGAACTACAGGTACATGTAAATCTGTTGGGGTGGGTGTAAGACACCATTAGAACGTGAGTTTCCATGTGATGCCAAAGGGAGGTAGTCTCCAGGG
This sequence comes from Mizuhopecten yessoensis, assembly GCF_002113885.1. Classification (NCBI taxonomy): domain Eukaryota; kingdom Metazoa; phylum Mollusca; class Bivalvia; order Pectinida; family Pectinidae; genus Mizuhopecten; species Mizuhopecten yessoensis. The sequence continues at coordinate 38,659 of NW_018406505.1, forward strand.
GTTCGTCGGGACCTCCAGGCCAATTCTGTTGGCATATTTTCTTTTCTTCATGCCTAAAATTTGTATATTTGGTTAAAAGGTAGGGATAAAACCCTTAAATTAATATGGAAGGTGAAGGATTTTATTGATTTACCTCTATTTCTCCTATTAGGCCCTCTGTTCCCTGAGGAGCCACACATATTGTTTATATAAACCTGAGTTCTAGCTGCCAAAGGATGCTCTAGACCAAATTTGGTAAAAATCCCTCCAATCACTTGAAAGGAGGATTTTAAATATCAAGATCTATTTCCCCTATTTTGCCCAGCCCTCTGCCACAAGGGCCCCACACCCACAATTTATACAACATTTAGTCCATTTACCCAAAGATGCTCTAGAACAAATTTGGTGACAATCCCTTTATTCACACAGAAGAAGCTTTAAAAGATTTCTCTTTATTGCCCCTATTGGGACCAATCCCTCTGGCCAAAGGGGGCACACACCCTTCATTTGGTTAAAATCCCAGCATCAGTAAACAACAAGAGGCCCAGAGGGCCTGTATCGCTCACCTGAATATAATTAAAGTAATTGGTATGAAGTAAAGATATAGCACTCCATGGTAGGTGCTGTAAGTACATATGAAATTTCAGAAAGATCCATCCAGTACTTGAGATATAGAGAACAAACTTCAGACAGAGCTCCACCCCTATGCACCTACGGGAGTCATACCCACCAATTATACAAAATTTAGTCACAGTCACCCAAGGATTTCCACACTAAATAAGAATAAAATCCCTTAATCCTGATGGTCGGAAAAGGATTTTAAAGGTTTTACCTCTATTTTTCCTATTGGGCCCCGCCCCTAAGTCCCCCCCCCGGCCAGACCCACCATTTATACAACCTTTATTCCCCTTCGCCCAAGGATGCTTTTGACCAAATATGGACCAAATCCTGCCATTCCTTCCGAAGAAGAAGGATTTTGAAGATTTACGTCTATTTCCCCTTTTGGGCTCCATCCCTCAGGTCCAAGGGGGGCCACACCCACCGTTTATACAAAATTGGTTTCCCTTCACCCAAGAATGCTTCAGACCAAATATGGTCCAAATCCTGCCATTCCTTCCGAAGAAGAAGGATTTTGAAGATTTACGTCTATTTCCCCTTTTGGGCTCGATCCCTCAGGTCCCAGGGGGGCCACACCCACCGTTTATACAAAATTGGTTTCCCTTCACCCAAGAATGCTTCAGACCAAATATGGAACAAATCCTGCCATTCCTACAGAAGAAGAAGGATTTTAAAGAATAATTTGCTATGTTTCCCCTATTGGGCCCCACACGGCTCAGGCACCTCGGGGGCCAGATCCACGGTGTATACAAAAATGGTTACCCTTCACCCAAGAATGCTTCAGACCAAATATGGACCAAATCCTTTCATTCCTACAGGAGAAGAGGGATTTTAAAGAATAATTTGCTATGTTTCCCCTATTGGGCCCCACACGGCTCAGGCACCTCGGGGGTCAGACACACCGTTTATACAAAATTGGTTCCCCACTACCCAATGATGCTCAACACCAAAGAATTTGCTATATTTCCCCTATTTGGCCCCGCCTCTCAGCCCCCAGGGGGGCCAGACCCACCATTTATACAAACTTTATTCCCCTTCGCCCAAGGATGCTTCAGACCAAGTATGGACCAAATCCTTTCATTCCTACAGGAGAAGAGGGATTTTAAAGAATAATTTGCTATATTTCCCCTATTTGGCCCCGCCCCTAAGTCCCCAGGGGGGCCAGACCCACCATTTATACAAACTTTGTTCCCCTTCCCCCACGGATGCTTCTGACCAAATATGGACCAAATCCTTTATTCCTTCAGAAGAAGAAGGATTTTAAAGAATTATTTGCTATATTTCCCCTATTGGGCCCCGCTCCTAAGCCCCCAAGGAGGCCAGACCCACCATTTATACAAACTTTGTTTCCCTTCCCCCAAGGATGCTTTTGACCAAATATGGACCAAATCCTTTCATTCCTACAGAAGAAGAAGGATTTTAAATAATTTGCTATATTTCCCCTATTGGGCCCCGCCCTTCAGCCCCCAGGGGGGCCAGACCCGCTAGTTATACAAACTTTGTTCCCCTTCCCCCAAGGATTCTTCTGACCAAATATGGACCAAATCCTTTCATTCATACAGAAGAAGAAGGATTTTAAAGAATAATTTGCTGTATTTTCCCTATTTGGCCCCGCCCCTCAGGCCCCTGGGGGGCAAGACCCACCATTTATACAAAAATGGTTATTCTTCACCCAAGGATGCTCCACACCAAATTTTGTTAAAATCCGCTCAGTGGTTCATGACTAGTAGTGTAAAGTTTACGGACGACGGACGCAGGACGACGGACGCTGCGGTATGGCATAAGCTCACCTTGGTCCTTCGGACCAGGTGAGCTAAAAAGGAGAAGGATTTTTTTCCACTCTATTTCCCCTAATGGGCCCCACCCTTCTGCCCCAAAGAAGGGGGCTTACAGTCACAAAATTGATTTCTTTTTACCAAAGCATGCTTCCAACCACATTTAGTTTAACTCCCTTTATTTGTATAGATGGAGAAAACATTTCCTTTATTTTCCCTATTGGGCCCTTACCCCTCTGCCCCCAGGAGGCCCATACCCTCCGTTTATACAAACTTGAGGCCCTTTTGTCCAAAGACGCTCTAGAACTCTGGTCAAAATCCCTTCATCAGTACAAAAGAAGAAGGTTTTTGAAGATTGACATATTTTCCCCCTTTTTGATCCCGCCCCTTTGCCCCTAGAGGGCCCACATCCTCCATTTATACAAATTAAAATTCCTTTTTCCCAAAGATGCTCTTGAACAAATTTGGTTAAAATCCCTTCATCAGTACAAAAGGTGAAGGATCTTATTTTTTTTCTACTTCCCTAACGAGCCCCACCTTTCTGCCCCAAAGAAGGGGGCATAAAGCCTAAGTTTATTCAAAATTGATTTCTTTTTCCCAAAGCATGTTACAGACCACATTTGTTTAAAACCCTTCATTTGTATAGGAGAAACAAATCCTGTATTTCCTCTATTGGGCCCCTCCCCTCTGCCCCCAGGGGCCCCACATACTCTATTTATATCAATACAGTTGAACCTCGTTATGACGAGGTCGATGGGGTCGTGGAAAAACTTCTGAAAAGTTATCTGAGTATTCGAGTTATGCGGGTCCATACATTTGGTATGAAATGCTGTTTGGACATAGCACTAGCATTTGCTGATTTTATTAATAACTAATGCTTAAGTTATAATCAATTGTTGCTGACCCGAAAGTTAGTCCTAGGGACTTAATTTCTATGCCAAATAACTTTGAAATGGTTGAGATCCCCAACCCATAGCCGTATATACCATTGCTTGGCATAATGATGTAGGTGAGCGATACAGGACCTCTGGGCCTCTTGTTGGATTCTGTTGATTTTATAAAATCGCAAATGTTCTTAAACAGGATGTCCTTAAAAGCAGGTGTCATTAAAGTCAGTTTTACTGTATATTACAGGATGTCCTTAAAGTCAGATGCCAGTAAAGTCAGGTTTTACTGTAATTATTACATGATCTCCTTAATGTCAGGTGTCAGTTAAGTCAGATTTTACTGTGTATTACAGGTTGTCATTAAAGTCAGGTATCAGTAAAGTCAGGTTTTACTGTAAATGACAGGATGTCCTTAAAGTCAGGTGTCAGAAAAGTCAGGTTTTACTGTATATTACAGAATATCTTTAAAGGCAGGTGTCAATATAGCCAGGTTCTACTGTTTATCACAGGACGTCCTTATAGAGTCAGGTGTCAGTAAAGTCAGATTTGATGTATTTTACATCATGGAGTTAGATTTCAGTAAAGTCAGGTTTTACCAAATTACAGGTTTCACTGCAATTAAATAAACGTCTTAATTCTGTATCTGTTTTTTAAGGTTGAATATTAAAAATATTCTGTAGTTTACACATATTATAAAAGAATGGACTAGAAGATATTTATAAACACTATTCCTATATAGTGTACGTGGTTATCTTCAATGTCTGGTATATCTGTGTATATTAATGTAGTTGATTGATGTTTGGGTCCTGACAAAGGGTAATTAAGATTTTCTCAAAGTTTAACAAATTCTATTGTACACATAGAAACTAGTTAGGATTTTCCACAAAAGTTGACAAATTATATTGTCCAAATAGACACAAGTTAAGATTTTCAGGAAAGTTTGACAAATTATTTTGTCCACAGAAAATTTAATCACTTTATTGCTGATATATCAACTTAAGAAATACTCATTTTATGAACATTTATTTGTTCCGATCTAAAATCCTACGTTTTTAATATTTATAAGATATACTTATATATAATACATACTGTTATATACAGTAATACGTATTAATGATTTTATCTTTTGTTTTTAAATGAAATGTAATCTTATTTTATATTTCTTGACGCTGTTTATAGACTGTTCAAAGCTTAAACGATGGATATAAATTTGGATAGAACTGTATTACCACTGTAAACTGTATAATACGACCCATAACATAGGTCCTCTCGCTCATTCGGCATCAAACCCTACAAGGTTAGCGCGGGTAAAGGAGGGAGGCCGATGGAGCTATATGGACCTATTAGCTAGGTAAGAATAACGGGATAAACGAATAATAGACTAATAATCAATATCTGTTTATCTGACACAGCGAATAGTGTAATGACAACAATATCCAATCACCCAAAACATTAAACAGATTAAATTAACCAATCAAAACTAAAAAACATTTAGTAAATATTCATAAACCTAAAACATTTCACTTCCGGTAGGTGTAAGAAAGCGAATACTGAACTAATAATCAATATCTGTTTATCTGACAAAGTTTCAGTTCAATCGGCCAAGCAGAACTTGACTTTAAGTTTGAAATAGTTTTTCGAAATGGGCGGCCGTTGCAGCCTTATTGGAATCTGATTGACCCGAAAAATAACAACACTTTGTCAGGAACATGAGTCGATCATTCCTACAAAATGTCAGTTCAATTGGCCTAGCAGAATTTGACTTTAAGTTTGAAATAGTTTTTCAAAATGGCGGCCATGGCGGCCATATTAACAACACTTTGTCAGGACCATGAGTCGATCATTCCTACAAAATGTCAGTTCAATTGGCCTAGCAGAATTTGACTTTAAGTTTGAAATAGTTTTTCGAAATGGGCGGCCGTGGCAGCCTTATTGGAATCTGATTGACCCGAAAAATAACAACACTTTGTCAGGACCACGAGTCGATCATTCCTACAAAGTTTCAGTTCAATCAGCCTAGCAGAACTTGACTTTAAGTTTGAAATAGTTTTTCAAAATGGCGGCCGTGGCGGCCATATTGGATTTCTGATCGACCCGAAAAATAACAACACTTTGTCATGACCATGAGTCGATCATACCTACAAATTGTCAGTTCAATCGGCCCAGCAGAACTTGACTTTAAGTTTGAAATAGTTTTTCAAAATGGCGGCCGTGGCGGCCATATTGGATTTCTGATCGACCCGAAAAATAACAACACTTGGTCAGGGAGATGTCAGGAACCTTCCCATGAAATCTTAATGAAATCCCTTTGCCAGTATTTCACGACGGACGAAGACGGATTGCAATAGGTCACTTGAGCTAAAGCTCAGGTGACCTAAAAACAGCACATGCATGACACTAACCACTAATATACAGTCCGTCGGATGGGACTATAAATAGTGACCCGTGTGAGAACGGTCCAATCTCGCATGGAAAAAAAATTCCTCTGGGTTTTTCGAAAAGAGGAGGCGCGTAATCGCCGACACAGAGGATAGTAAAAACTTTATCCAAAATTTTAGGCCGTTATAACTAGGGTCTCTTTTTTAAGACATTAAGAAGGACTTCCAAATTTTATACACAAACCAAATTCATAGAATAGGCAGGGGCTGGTGTGGCTGAAGGCAGCACAGTACTTCACTTCCGGTCCTGACTTGGTGATGCTGTACGATGAGTGTTAGGTTAAGGCACTATTAGGCATAGGAGCCGTCTTACAAAAACTAGACTTATACAGTTAATATATATAGGATAGACGGCCCCTTCTAACCTATTCCCCTCTTCTACTCTTTTACTCCATACTTTATCCGTTCTACTCATTTTCCTTTCTGTTCTTCGTCTGCTGGATAACCGAACTACTCGGTAGTGAGGCGGACGTAAACCATATCAATCAATCAATCACCGGATAACCAGTCTACATGAGTTTTTGAGGACTGGTCACGTGTATAGGATCCGACCAATGTGATTGCGAGAAATGCTCATGCATATAATAAAAACATATGTATATATATGTAATAATATAAAGAAATAATGCCAACAAAATACAAAAAGTTTACATTATATTTAAATCAAATCATGATAATTTTATCAATTTAAACAATCAACACAGAGGTATATATACGTACACTATGGGTTTGTCTTGTTACCTACCAATAGACATCTATCAGACACTTACACAGCAAATACCAGTTTGTAAACATGACCTACATCGTTACCTAATTATATAATACACATATATAACTATCAGACACTATACACAGCAAATACCAGGGTCTCTACACATGACCTACACTACACAATCTAACCAATTAAGTTTTCTGTACTACGCCTTTCGGCAACCTCGCTCAACAAGGAAGTAATCTACAAATGGTGGCCGAGGAGCGTTTTCAGTTTGGACAGGAACTGATATTAACCAGAAATGTCTCCTTAGTCTGAGCCAGAAAACAAGTGATTGATCATAACAACAATATGTAATTTAATTCCAGGCTTTGTTTCCAATACTGGGGATATAGAAAATGACAATTTGTACCTGTTTCCTTGACGTTTACATTCTGAGGCTTGGAATGGAAGTGATCATCAGGTAGCTATGCTTTAGTGTCTTTACAATTATGTGTTATGAATATTAACACATGTACCTGGATTGGAGCTCAGTGTACAGTCAAGATTTAGAGACATAAAATAAAGTCTATTTTGTGACTGTTATTCAATATCAGTTATAATATACAAGTTCTATTTAAGGAATTCCTTTTCTCTTCCTCTACTTTTTCATCAACATGGCAACACCCATGGGTCAAATCCCTCTCCGTACCTGTACTGAACACAAGGGGAGACCACTGGAACTTTACTGTGAGAAATGTGATACACTGGTCTGTTATAAATGTTTGTTATCTACTCACAAAGGCCATGATGTTTGTGAACTCAGCGATATTACTCCTACAAAGAAACAAGACATTCAAAACTTTATTGACAGAACTGAACAAAATGACCTGGTACAACTTAGGGAATACATCACATCTGCTGAAACACTACTTAAAGAAAACACCAGCAATTTTCAGAATCTATCACACAAGTTGAAAATGCAAACAGAAAAATTAAAGAAAGACCTCGACTTGTTTACAGCACAGACACTCTCTGTCTATCACAAAATGGAGGAGGATAATACCAAACTGATACAGAAATACAAACAGGACCTTGAAATGTACGACAAGCAACTTGGACAACAAATTCAGAAATGCAAAGCAGCACTCCAGCAAGGTTCTCACATAGAAATCTACGACACAGGATGTGAAATTCATTCCCAAATAAGTCTCCCTGTAAAACCTGTTCTGGGTACTGCCAGTTTCACTCCGAACAAAACCCCTCAACATCACCTAGAACTGGCCTTAGGGAAAATTGACACCTTAGATCAAGGTCAAGCTTCAACTGACCAGGATGGGTCAGTCAGGACATCTGGTGGTCAGAAACCATCCTCTACATCACAACTGTCAGAACCAAAAGGAAAGAAGGCAGTGACTATGTACAAACTACTGCCACAGACAAAAGTGTTGGAGAAGTGGAAGGCTCGGGTTGATATTTTTTCTATATGCCCCACAACTGATGGTCAGGTATGGACCAGTGTGTCTCACAGTAAAACATTAACTCTCCTGGACAGGAAGGGGAAAATAATACAGCAGGTCAAACACAAAACTGACATCAACAACATAAGTCTGTCACCAACAACACACACACTGTGGGTCTGTGATACACAAAACAACATCATGGAGCTAGTATCAGGACGACTAAAACACAGATTCAGTAACAAGGAGACACCCAAGTGTATCTGTGTTACTGCCAGTAACCATGTCATTGTGGGGATGACCAACAACATCTCCAAATTTACCACACAAGGTCAAATGGTACTAACTACAAGTGTTACAGGGACTGGGAAGCCATTGGTGTGTTCACCATGTAGGATCTCAGAGTGTCCTGTCACTCACAATGTTGCAGTGGTCGATTGGAATAATCAGGATGATGGTGGTGTTGAGATAGAACATGTTATTGTTATGGACTCTGATTTCAAGGAACTGTTTGTATATAGAGGTGACATCCCCAGTACATATAAACAATTACCACATAAAGGAGCTGATCATGAGCCATTTAACCCCTATGGTGTGGTGTATGACAGTGTGGGGAACATTATCATAGGGGACTATAACAACAACAGAGTCCTACTCATCAGTGGACGTGGTGAGTTCCTCAGGATCATACACACAGACACATACAGTACATGGGTTGTAGGTGTAGACAGGGAGGATGTCCTGTGGGCAGTGTTTGGTAGGGGTATTGTTAAACTACTACAGTACAGCAGTGTGTGACTCATGGGACAAAACTAGTAGGTATAGTTACCATGACAACACAGAATCAAACCAACAAAACTGACCACAATAAACAACCAGTCAACATTCTACCCTGATTGTACATCATCATAATCACTGGAGAAAATCTATTCAACATTCTAGTGATTTTTTTTTGTTATTATGATCATCAGAGAAAAATCAGTCAACATTCTAGTGTGAAAAATAATTCATTCTCATCAAAGTCTGCGTGGGGAACAAATTTGTTAAAGCAAACTAAATTTGTTACTAAACCACTGAAATTAACTCATGTATCTATGATCTACAGTCTATAGTGTGAGACTTCCAGATCACTGTAACACTTGTGTATAGAAATATATAAACGACCTCTAAATCACTTACTGGATAGTGGGACAAACAGATAAGTTGTTGCTGGATAGTGGGACAAACAGATAAGTCGTGGCTGGATAGTGGAACAAACAAATAAGTTGTGGCTGGATAGTGGGACAAACAGATAAGTTGTGGCTGGAAAGTGGGACAACTGGATAAATAATGGCTGACATGTTAGACAACTGAACTAATTGTGACTAGAATGTGGGACAACTGGTCTTATGGAGGCTAGAATGTGGGATAACTGGTGATATGGTGACTGGAATATGGGACAACTGGACTAATGGTGACTGGAATGTGGGACAACTGGACTAATGGTGGCTGGATGTGGGACAACTGAACTTATGGTGGCTGTAATGTTAGACAACTGGACTAATGGTGGCTGTAATGTTAGACAACTGGACTAATGGTGGCTGGAATGTTAGACAACTGAACTTATGGTGGCTGAAATGTGAAGCAACTGGACTCGTGGTGGCTGGAATGCGATACAACTGGTCTAATGGTAGCTGTAATGTTAGACAACTGGACTAATGGTGGCTGTAATGTTAGACAACTGGACTAATGGTGGCTGGAATGTTAGACAACTGAC
>NW_018406505.1:51532-60738 GCF_002113885.1 Mizuhopecten yessoensis
TTTTTATGTGATTTTTGGAGTAATGGTTGGAGCAAAACAAAAACAGTTAGTTACTTAATTTGTATATAGAATTATAATTTTAACTCAATAACCCAAAATACGTAATTTAAAGTGTTCCATGTGACATATTCACAAGTTTGAAGGGTATTTCCTTTGGTATAAAACACTAGTTTTTCTCTCAGAACAATCTACATACAACTTTTGTTACAGTAAGTATTATATTATATTTGACTTTAGTACTCAAATATTCACACTGAACAATGCAACGTTCTACGTTATGACTCCAATCCATACATTAGGTAAAGCCCACGTAGATATGCGTATAACGATGGTTTATGTCTGTTACATTTCTTTCAAATAAAAAATAGGACATAAGACCAATCAACATACAAAGAAAAGATTAAGAAAATTAAACACTTGATAATTACTTTGTCAAACTTTTCTAGTATATCCATTTTCAGGTAATGAGATTAAGTCGCCTTCAAGCATCAACTAGTGACATATTTTGTACAGTCTACGTAGCAACACTGTGTGGTGACCTCTATCGGATCTTCGCTGATTTATGAACATATTTCCTTTCCTTGTCGTTTGGTCTTTAAATTCACCGCCGCATCAGGCACGTGTGAAATATCAAGTTGACCCGAACCGTTAAGGAATGTTAATAGCACTTGTAGTTGTATTGTGTACATGTACAGTTTTTAAAAAGTGTACATGTACACAAAATGTCTTATATTGTAGTTGTTTTGTGTCGGCTGCTATCGGCCATCGTAGATTGTATGGCCTTGTGTACAGCCCTATAATAAAGTTTGATGTGCGTGTAATAAAAAGTCATTTATATCTTAACTTTCCTCTTTGTTATTTGTTATATTTATATATGTTAGATTACACAACATACTCCTACATCCTCATTGGTCAGATCCTAATCAAGTGGAGACGGTGATTTGTGATATTGACTCTGAATGATGATTATTATCAAAAAACAGCAGGTCAATATTCTTTTTTTTGTCGTCACTTCCAATTGTAATTTCCCAATGTTCTCTGCAACATGCAGTACTTTTCTCTTTCATAATTTCATATCTAATAATACAGAAAAGTACTTTTATGTCAGTGAATATGTGGTTTTACTAACCTACAAGGTTACATTAACCTTGATTTTCATCTCTGTAAATATATCCTTTCCAGGTCTATAAAACCAGATATTCACCGCAACAAAGTCCATGATTGATTGATATATATATATATATAAGTGAGGAATGACATTATTTTTTCAACATTCATGAGGTCATAACAACATTGGCTTTGTGGACATATTCCAAGAATCATGTTATTGGCTTTCTGAACATATTTACCATGAATCACTAATGCGATTCATGAAATATACCAGAAAGACAAAGTTGTTATGACCTCATGAATGCTGAAATAAACATAATTTCATTCCTTAAATGGCAACTATACAAGAAGAACATAAATTCAGCTCATTTCAACTTTTTGAGTAGGTGAGCTAAAAAAAGAAAACATGGAATCTGTGAAAATAACAAGCTTACCGTAGTAGATCTCATATCGGCCGGTCTCTTTAAACACCAGGAAACTTGATCACATGTAGATCATTACACTCCGTCCTCATCAGCTGACAGTCAACTCGTCCAAACTACGACACAATCATGTAGACACCTCATTAAGTAAAACTCCAACAGTCTAGATACACAAACACACAGACACATATATATATGACCTGGTACCAACGTTCCTTAAGGATCCCTGTACCACTGCAAACAAAACACTAGAGAGTTCCACTAAAGTTTTATACACATACAGTAGCCTCCCCTTGATTTTGTTTAGGATATAAACGTAGTGGGACTGAGCCGGACGACTTCTGTTGACCAGGTAGAACAGTTGGTTAGAGTGACAGTATAATGATCAGAGCAGTAGCCTCCCCTTGATTTTGTTTAGGATATAAATGTAGTGGGACCAGACGACTTTTGTTGACGAGGTAGAAAAGTTGGTTAGAGTGACAGTATAATGATCAGAGGTCCAGGGTTCGAATCCTGGTCTGGCTCTGTTGTATTTTTACACTCAGAATCATGTTGTTGGTTATTTTTCATTTCCATAGGTGTCAACCTCTGAAACCTCTGATGAGGGAGAAAGTGTGTGAAACTCGACTGAAACTGCTTTGCTCAATTTATCTCTCCCGTTCTAAGTATCAAAATAACTCCAAAAAGCATTCATTTGATTCAGACACACCTGTTATGATTATTAAACACACCCTGCAGTAACTAGCATATCATTTTACCACAGAATGTAGATTTTAAATTTGTGTGAGTTTGGACCTGAATGAGGGAGTTTCGAGGAAGATTGGTGGTGGATTTTAATTAAAAAAAGAGGGATTCTCCCTTTTCATGAGGGAGGGTTGACAGCTATGTATTTCATCTTTATTTATTTTTTACAAAAGTTCTACAAAGTATGGGTTTCTTTTAGGAACTGATTTATTAAAGCTTCTTTAAGGTCAGAAACAAAAACCTGACCAACTCATAACTACAGTATTTTGCAGTGGAATGGGATTCCTTAACGTGAGGAATTTCCTTAAGATTTTCCATTGGAAAGCATAACTGAATTATAGGAAAAGCAATCAAATGCTTCATACATATTTATTCAAATTCTAACACATAAAATACGTAAAAGACTGTAGCCTTTCCCTATTTTCAATGACCTTGATGAAGAAACAATGACCTATCAGCCTCAGTTGGCCGTGAGATCTAGGACATTTGACAGTTTTTGATCTCTGATGGTAAACACAGGTCTAACTCCTGGCTTCTGGGGCAACATTTATCAAACCTCTGAACATGTTTTCAAATTAATTTCTTTAATTTGTTAATTGGGAGGTAACGTAATGTGAAAGTTATTGATCATCTCCATCAAAATTTAGTGTTGGTATATGTATGTAAGTGAACAAATTATAGAACAAACCTTCATGAAGTCACTATTGTTCCTTAACTCATTCACCCCTGAAATTTCATAATGAACTATTCTAACCTTTGAATTGGAAGAGTTCAAAAGTGTTTTCAGGGGTGATTGAGTTAAAAACAATAGATAGTCTTGAGTAAGAACTGATGACCTTGACTAAAAAATGATGACCTTGACTAAGAAATCATGACCTTGACCAGTTTAGAAACATACATGAGGTGCCAAGTTGTGACAGTGGCTGCAGCCAGAAGAATAGAAGTTGACAAACCACACATCATCTGTACCCTCCACAGACTGTTCTGTAAACAATAAACAAACATAGAAACACACAACCGTCTTCTGTAAGTTTGGATTTAAGGATCATTACTGACTTACTGCATGCCGGGACACATAGGATACACTCGATCATTACTGTAATCCACAATTTTGGAAACATGAAATAAATTGTCAAAGATAACATTTGTGAATATGTCATTCTTAACAGCATTTTTTTGTTTAACATCTTCCACAGTAACGTTCGTTAATGGATTTGAATCACATTTTATTTGAAATTCTGATACGACGGGGATTGAATTGATTTGTAATATTGAAACATATTGATTAATCAATAAAAGAATATGGCGGCGTCATCACTGGCTTGTCTGGCTTGTGATGCCTTATGGCGNTCGATCATTACTTTAATCCACAATTGTGTAAACATGAAATAAATTGTCAAAGATAACATTTGTGAATATGTCATTCTTAACAGTATATATTTTTTTAACATCTTCCACAGTAACATTAGTTAATGGATTTGAATTGCATTTTATTTGAAATTCTGATACGACGGGGATTGAATTGATTTGTAATATTGAAACATATTGATTAATCAATAAAAGAAATTATCCATGTTATGTATATATATATATATATATTTTAATTTTTAATTTTTCCACAAGTTTTATCGATACATTAAACAACAAAAACGTCCACTCACTCACATACATTGTGATGTCATGACCTCCATCTTCATCATCATCATCATCATCATCATCTTCATCATCATTATCATTCAATCAACCAATCGATCGATCACCCTTCACCAGTCAACATCATGGATCTGTAATTATCATCATTCTTAATTTATCATCATATTACACCATTTTTAATAGTATGAAAATAGCCCATTACATATTAACATCAATTGATTTGTTCCTCCACAGAATTCTAAGTCCGTGGTTCCTCCAAGCAAATTGAATTCCTTTATTTTTACAACAAAAATGTTATTGGTCAAGCTTCCTCATCATCTTTAGTATTTCCTGTATCTGTACTTTGTATCACAGCTATATGGTCATGCTGTGTTGCCCTTACTAAATCCCAACCATGTACTGTAAATATTCCATCTATTATTTCCTCTTCTTCTCTTGTCAACAAGTCAAACAATGTGTCTCCTTTCACTGTCGGCCTTGTACTGCCTTAGACAAATTTAGCGGGAGATTTGTCCAAATAAAAGGGAATGGTTAAGATACCTCAAATATCAAAGGAAATGGCAGCTGAGGTTGTTTCGGGCTGTTCGCCCTAGATTGTTTCGCCCTAAAAAAACCAATTTATATGCTCATATAATAATTAATAATCAAATGTATCAACTAAACTTATTGATGACTTTCTAGATTGGTGTGAGGTATATTTCATGTAGAGTATGTGAGAGCGGAGTCAGCTTTTCACATGTGTCGTTTGTCACACTCGCTTAAAAATAAGACAAACACTTTTTTTCTCTATGAAATTGATTTTAATGATATGGAAGACTAAGAAGACTTAATTTGTGACTTAAAACTACTAAAATTGAAAGACAATACCATACAATATTTCGCCCTAATATTTCTGTTTTAGGGCGAAACAACCTAGCGCGAAACAACCTAGGGCGAACGGGATTTCAGGCGAAACAACCCGTTACCCTTTGATGTGTGAGGGTATTTCTATCATGACAAATTAGAACACGAACTCCGTTTTTATCTTTAGACAATTTCAAAAAAGTTTTCAGAAATTAATTATTTGATAATATTTCTAACGTATTATACGTCTCTGATATTGTGAAAAAAAATAATAAGATTCTGAGGTATTTATCCCAAGATTTATCATTCCTTGATTGTTTTCTCTTCTTCCTATTTCAATATACCTTATATATTTTTTCCATTTCCCAATTTGTTTTTCTCATATCATTTTAATAACTTGGTATAGTATATTTGAATGCACAGTACAATAAATATTATTGGTATTACAGTCATAATGCTACATGTGCGTTCGGTTATTAAATCAGTTTGGCCTTATTGGTAATTTTATTTACCAAGTCAGTACAGCTATGACCAGAGGCTAGTCTTACATAACAGGTCTGGGTTTTATCAGCAGCAGCAAGGCCTTACGCCCCATTCCTGTGTAGAGAATCTAGCTCTCCCAACTTTTACTCCCATGGGAGTAAAAGTTAGGTCTTTTTAAATGTACACCCACCATAGTTTCCAGTGGTTTTGTCTGGATCTATATCAGGATTGATCGGCACTTTTTTCACTTTCATACCGACATGAACATTGAAAAATGGCGTTTAATCCTTATGAAATACATATTTTTTCGATATGTCGTCATTAAAAACGAGATTCCTGGAACAGCCTAACGTCACCAAAATGTTTGCTTCTAACAGATGTCTCATATGTTAATTGAGGCAGAAGACGCAACATCAAAATGAGGCTGATCCAAATGCGTTCATAGCCCTATGAACACAATTTCCTATGTATTGAGGAACTTGCAGCAGGAATTTAAATATAAGAAACAGACAGAGAACTGGGACGTCAGATGTAAAATGGTAAATTGTCGGGTTCGACGATTTACAGGAACGGGCAGGAACGGGCAGAAACGGACAGGATCGGGGCAGGATCGGACTAAATTATATATATACATCGGGTATAAGATATATTTTATAAAAGGATTGCAATTGCAGAATCGGACTAAATTGTTACTTATGAGACCTACGTATATTTATATTATTATATATTTTTTATCGGGTATAAGATTTATTTCATAAAAGAATTGCAACGAATTAAGAGTATTGTATTGATATGGATCGGGCAAAGAATTATTTCGACAAAGCATTATTTTCATTTTTAACTTATTTAAAAGCCATCTGCTACGAAAGGCATCGGGCAGGATCGGACTATTTTATGGTTGAATAATATGTTGCTAGGTTTCGAAATTATAATCTCCTTATGTGTTAATTTCAACAAAGCATAATTTTTATGTTAAACTTATTTGAAAGCCATCTGCTACGAAAGCTATCGGGCAGGATCGGGCGACGATTTACAGGATCGGGGCAGAATTGGATTAATTATATATATATGTATTATGTAAATTTAATTATCCTTATCGGGTATAAGATATATTTGATTAAAGAATTGCTATTAAAGGATCGGACTATATTATATAAATACATAGGATCTTGCATGAGTTTTCATTTCATATGAGATTTATGAAAAATTCGTGACGAGTTTCATAAATTTCATATGAAATGAAAACGAGTGTAAGATCCTTTTTATCACATAATTAAGATTTGTGGCATTTATTCGTGTAAAACAACAATTTTCATGCAACATTGAAATGTAAAAAGTCGCCATTTTGACTCTAGTGCGTAAGTGTGTGACGTCGTCCTAGGCGTGACGTCACAATTGAAACAATTGAAACTTACAACCAATCACAGGGCTGATAGGTCATATTACATGGGTTTTAAAATACGCCAAAAAATATGACATGGGTATATTCACTGGATAACACAGTACATTATGTGATAATTAATTATCCTTATCGAGTATAAGATATATTTGAAAAAAGAATTGCAAGAACGGAGCAGGATCGGACTAAATTATATAAATCTATTATATACAGTTAATTATACGATATATTTGATTTATGAAACTCATCACGAATTTTTCATTTTAGCTCGCCAGAGGCTCCCAAAAGTGAAAAATTCTTAGACTCGTTTCATAAATCTCATATGAAATGGAAACTCATGTAAGATCCTCTATATATGACATTGTTATCGCGATGTCATAACACCTGAAATATTGGAAATGGCATTATGATAACCAAATTTAATAACTTCATAACTTAAACACAACTCTTAATAAATAACATGAACATATTTTGAGTGGGAATTAATTGGTGTTAATGTGTCGATTACAATCCCATCACGTCTAGACGTAATTTATTATCGATACGATTTAAATAAAAAAAGTCATTAATGTTGAATTAATCCTTTGTTTTTGTACTTATTGATGTGCAGATGATGTGAACGGTTAACAATTCAATCAACGGAAACTTCTAAGTATCTTTCAAAGAAAATACGCAATTTTCCACCTAAAAAAATGACATCAGTCTGAAAGATAAGCAACTTTATATTCCAGATTATATATTAGTCTATATGTAAATATAAGTTAATTGAAATACGTGTTTTATGTAAATAAATATTGAAGTCCATATGTTGGATTGTTTGACCACATAGGCCTTATCTGTTTTAGAAAAAAAACATACTGTATATTAATTGTACATGCAATGAAGAAAGAAAAACGATGAAACGCTTCAATGGTATGAAGAAAGTCGAAAGGGAAAGTCGCTTGCATTAAGACGAATTCTAAAACTTTTCAGTGAGAAGACAAAACAAAACTTGTATGGAATTAATTTATCATTTCACAATGATTTAACGTCCATGTAGCCCAAGGAGAAGAAAGGGATACTATCAACAGCCAAATATACATCACAGAGTATGTACTTATAGCACGGTGTAAGTTCGTGCTTTTATTATCAAGTATTTTGAGTAGCCAGGGTTAAATTTCAATTTTCAAAGGCCGATGTGGTCAAAACTGATTATCGAATTCCTTAATAGTAGATAATAAACTTCTTATTCTAACAAAAACGTACATTGGTGACTCTGTCGACAGAAACAAGCCAATCATCGTTCCAGGTAAGTACCCCACCTTATCAGTGATCCCGCCCTCCTGGGAACACAGAAGCTGATTGGTTATTTGGGTGGCTATTGAATATTGGCGTCGCGTGCCGAGTGGACAATTTAGAATGGGTAATTACACATATATATGATTATCTTGCCAGATAAAACTGAGAAAAGCAATTCACCAGCTAAACTCAAAACTGTAAAAACGTCAAGAACGGATTATGCAATGGTATCTGATCAGACAGCAACGCAGACGTTTTTCACAATAAAAAGATTCACCTAAATAAACAAGACCCGGGACTTACATACATAATGTACATGTTGCTGTAATATTTATGTTCAAAATAAGATATTGTCCACGGAACTGGATAAAGTCTGTGGTTAAGCATTCATATAACCTGACATGCATTTTAAAGACTTAAATATGTTTTGATAATTTCGACGTGTATACGTATTTAGTTTAGTGTTTAGATTAACTTTTCACAAGCATATATCTTTAGTACAGTATATGGGCCAAGAAGTTTAGTACAGTATATATGTACGTACTTTGTGTATATGTTTATTGGAACTAATCTATATTCATACATATTATAAACGGTACAGTTATCGATAGTTGTTATAATATTTATTTTTCGTTGAATGTTCATGTATGTAAATACGTTTATAACGTAAATAGCATAACAAAACTATTCAAACATTTATTCTTATTTAGTAGGCTAGAAGAAATTTGGGGAAAATACCCTATTTGCAAAATTCGATTCAATATTTATCTCCGCTTTCGTTGTCATTGCATTACCAACATATGTAGATATATATATTTACCTGTAACTGTGATTTAGATCAGGTACCAGTATACACCTCATTAGTGTACTTTCAGGAACTTGGATTGTTAAGTGCCCGGGGGCACGGACCCGGGATGATTGCCCGAGTCCAGAATTCTGTTATTTCCTAATTAGTGTCACACACTCAGGGTTATTACTAGTATTGTATTGTATTGTTTATTCAACTTGAAGCCTTACGGCTCATAAGCATACACAGCAACGTATAATTGACAAGATTCAAGATTTCAAGATTTTTTGTATTACGCTCTGACACACAAAGTGTGTAACAAGAGGTCAAACAAAATAACATCAATCAAAATAAAACATGACAGAGAGAGTAGATTACACATGGACAGATTAAGCATTATTTCATAGACAGATTCAGCATTATTTCATAGACAGATTCAGCAATATTTCATAGAGAGATTCAGCAATATTTCTTAGATAGATTCAGC
>NW_018406505.1:60823-91816 GCF_002113885.1 Mizuhopecten yessoensis
CGGTGAAACTGGGTGGGGGTGGCAGGGAGGGAGAAGAAAACAAGAATACCTAAAGTTTTCCTCGCTGTCTGTCCGAAGAAGTTTGTCAGCACTCTTGCGCCTTCATTCTTTCCTAGTTTTTAATCAAACTTCACATTATTGTAAAGAATTTAAATATCTTGGACAATTTCAAGGTAATCGGGGCAAGACAAGGTCACTATTACTATTTTAGAAAATCTTTGTCAGCACTCTAGTGCCTCATTCTTTCATGGATTTTAGTCAAACTTCACATTATTATAAAAAAAATCAATATATTGGACAAGTTCAAGTTTCAAGGTCCTCGGATCTAGGTTGAGGTCACTGTTGCATCTTAATAGATTGCGGGGGCCGGTAGGGGACATGTATTGCTTCAGCAATACTCAGTATGCTTGTTAATCTTCTTATTCTAACAAAAACGTACATTGGTGACTCTGTCGGCAGAAACAAGCCAATCATCGTTCCAGGTAAAGTACCCCACCTTATCAGTGATCCCGCTCTCCTAGGAACACAGAAGCTGATTGGTTATTTGGGTGGCTATTGAATAATTTAGAATGGGTAATTTAAATTACACATATATATGGTTATCGTGCCAGATAAAACTGAGAAAAGCAATTCACCAGCTAAACTCAAAACTGTAAAAACGTCAAGAACGGATTATGCAATGGTATCTTACCGGACAGCAACGCAGACGTTTTTCACAATAAAAAGTTTCATTTTTTTTCATTCTCTGGTCTTATATGAACGTGCATCAAAATCTCAATTAGCTGATGTACTATTTCATTTCCGAATAAATTTGAACAAGGTAGTGGTCACCATTTTTTGTTAACCAAAAAGTTCACCTAAATAAACAAGACCCGGGACTTACATACATAATGTACATGTTGCTGTAATATTTATGTTCAAATTAAGATATTGTCCATGGAATTGGATAAAGTCTGTGGTTAAGCATTCATATGACTATAAGTATTTTGAGGAAAATCATCTATTTACCAATTCGAGTCAAAATTTATCTCCGCTTTCGTCGTCATTGCATAACCAACATATGTAGATATATATATTTACCTGTAACTGTGATTTAGATTAGGTATACAAGTATACACCTCATCAGTGTACCTTCAGGAACTTGGATTGTTAAGTGCCCGGGGGCACGGACCCGGGCTGTTTGCCCGAGTCCAGAATCTGTTATTTCCTAATTAGTGTCACAAACTCAGGGTTATATTCAACTTGAAGCTTTAAGGCTCAGATACATCAGTGATATGAAATACAAAATAATTATAACATCATGAATGAAGCATAATCTTGTACATCGCATATATATATAGTACCACGGAATTAGATGTAATCTAAGTCCGTGATAGTACCTATAAATGGACAGTATAATTCTTTAAATTATTATAAAGTACAAGATAAATAAATTACCGGAAGATGGACAGCTCTTGTAAAATTACCTCACCTAAGTGTACTGTGGCTATCGGAAACAGATGATGTATAACCGTATATGTATACAGTATCTCTGGGAGTTGAATCAAATTTGAACACGGAATTAGGCAACAACCTTTCATGTCAAATAGTATTTTTCTTTTGGATTGGTCAAAGACGTATATATTACGTAATATGATATATATACGTCTCTGGATTGATGTATAAGAAGCGTAACGTAAGTCCTTTTAAGTGTCTATTTTATTTTTAAAATGGTTAATGACAACCTACTCGTCTTCATAATCAGAGATCTATTTCTGGAAAAATGTTATTCTAATTTATTTTCACATTTTATCAATTTTCTACTGTTAGATGAACCGACTTAAGCTTGTCCAAAACAGACTATCTCTGAGTTAATTAATTAATTGAAAGGACTGCGAATCATATACAATTAATATACTTTTTGAATTTCATAGTATTTGAGTATCTAATTTAACTGGAGTTTCTTCTCCAGCATTATTTCAAATATCTCAAACATAATATATTTACAAGCATGAAATTATACATAGACTTTCATTTACATAAAATAAGGACAACGTCTCTTTGATATCACGATCCCGAGACCTGGGCAATGCGGTGATACTTTGTTGATACCTCGTTATATTATAACAACAGAATACACAATGTGTCATCGTAGCAGATGGCTTTCAAATAAAAAAAAAAAATGAAATAATGCTTTGTTGAGATTAAACATTAAGTAATCTTAATCATGCAATTTTCATATCAAAATAACCGTACAATGGACCATAGAATAGTCCGATCAACATTACAAAAGGTTTTTTTTAGATATTATTAAGAAACATCTTGGACAGTACTTATCTTATCATTGTTTTAGAATTGATACTATTATGTCTAACAAAATTGAATAGCAAACATTTTAACTTATGTGTTTTGAAAAGTAATTTCAAATGTTCGAAATCTGCCCGTTCCTGTAAATCGCCTGACCGGGATCCTCACACCCAAACTAATATTGACAAACTTGAATCACCGTACCCCAAGTGTGTATGAAATGTCGGACCACTTAAAATTGCGCCCCTTTAGCTAGCAGATAGACGAAGAGATACACGTCTTACCATGTTTTACAATATTGTCAATAATAAAGTTGCTGTTGCAAAATCTGACAGACTTATTCCCCGTGTCATAAGTTCCAAATTCCTTTCTCCAAAACACTATCTAGAAAAGAAACTTTCTTCCCTCGAACTACTATCCGAGTGGAATAAACTCCCTCCTGATCCCTATCTAGCCTGGTTAACAAACTCTTTTAAATCAAACCTCTACCATCACTTTGCATAAAAAAAACTAAATTCCTCCTGTCAAAGCCTTTCCTCTCCGCATCTAAACCCTCCTCTGACATTAATCTTCAAATTGTTGAAGTTGGTCAGTACCCTTTTAGAAGTAGAACTCTGGTCATTTTGACAGACACTTCCACCTATAGGTCTAAACTTACTATATCTACCCAGGGGACGGGTGCTTCGAACAACATAACGGAGGAATTTCCGAACAATACTACTAATATTAATCCGAGTTTCTTATATACCGCTTGATCACAACCTAGTTCGTAGGTCGTTTCAAAGCGATTCATAAATTATTTTCCGTGGTTATAGGGCCTTTGCAACCAGCCAATATCTTTCTCAACTCCCTGGGGAGCATACAACCGCTGCTGCCATTTCGGCGCTCACAGCTAGCATTCTACAATTCTAGCACTGCCCAACCATGTCCTCATTTACAGCTGAGTAGACTGGAACAAGCTGAGTAAGGTATCTTGCTCTGTACTATACTACAACCACGGATTGTTATTTAAGTCCGTGACTCAGTACAACACAGTGCCGTGCCGTGACTCGAACCCGCAACCTTTCGGTCACGAGCCCGGCGTCCTACCTCTAGACTACCGTGTCTCCTAACAACAACAACATATGCGTTATGAATATCTAATAAAAAAAGTTTCTTGGATTCGTGGTTGTCGTTAAATAGTTGAAGTTAAAATTTCGCGGGATTTAATCCTTCATACTTTTCGATGTTTCTAATCTTTATGATATAGTCCGAAAAGTTCCGAACGAATTCAACTACTGCGCGTGCGTAGTAACACGTGTGTCAACATCCGCCAGCTGTCGCACATGGAGGAATTGCCAACTTGACAGGTCACAGATAATCGGGTGTGGTAAGTGTATTATCATTTTTTTAACGTTTAATTTGGAATATTTACCTTCGTTGACCAGTAAATAATGCGTAAAATTTATTCAAACGTATGATAATGCTCAATGAAATCTATAGTTCAGAAAATAATAAGCCGGCTTTATACTGACATTTCAGATACGGTAGACTTTGGATATTTTGACAATGTCTGATGTCTACCTGTACACGATGTCATTTTAATACCATGCAAACAAATATCAAATTTACTTTGATAAATATGCATTTTATTGAACGGAATGCTGAAGAGATGTGAAACTTTTTCATACAATTTTTCTTTGACTAAATATAAAATTGTTCGACAGCAATTATAAATTGTCATTTGATAGCTCATCATGACATTGGTTGTTCATGCTGAGTATAGTTAATAACGAAAGTCTTACGTGTCGTGTTGGATTGAAACCTCACGACACTCTCACCCTTTCTCCTATCTCACTTACTCCACATTGTAGAACAGACTGCCACAAATACTCTTTTTCCCCCCAGAACTATCCCAGACTGGAACAACCTCCCACCAGACCTGGTCTCATCTGATACTTTGGAAACCTTTATAAGTCGTCTCCCCTCTCTACAAAATAAGCTCTATTCTCACTCTCTTTTCATGTATATAAATACAACCCAAACATTGACATAATCTTCAACATGATTAAGTAGGTCTATTATCAGGTAGAAGTATACGAAGAACCTGGCGACTTGAGTATCTTTTTATGGGATTGCTTAGTGACCAACATGAAATAGACATATATCAAGACATATCATTACTATTGCAAAAAACTTTGTAGTATTGTCTTTGAAAAGTTTTAACACCCTTGAATTCACATAACTGTGTTTGAAAATTAAGTTATGATTTATATGTTTGGACTTCTTCTGGTGTGTAGGTAGCTGCAGGAACCATATAGCTACACTTTTCAATTCAATTAATTACCAAATGCACATTGCTACATAGTGTGTAGGCCTAGGTAGTATTTGATATTGTACAGAGTGAGAGATTAGAACACCTGGCAAAAATCATGTTTCCTATTAAATTTATGTAAATATAAACTTTATTTATTTTACAACAATTATGATGCAAGCTTTTCCAACTTATATTTATCACTCTTGTTGACCCGGATGAAAACACACAGATCTAGAGGTCTTAGTGTGGAAGGAAACGTGAGTACTCCGTTGAGACTAAAATAAAAAAAGTGTTTGGGTAGCTGACCTAACACCTGATCACACCTCAGCTGTCTTAGTGAAAGCCGAGTGAGTGTGCCACCCAACCCCCTCCATTGGTGATGTACTGCCGCAGATTTTAATTGTACATAGTCATGTCAACATCGCTTTACTAGCATTGTCTTATGTGCATTTCCCTTTAGCTCTGTGGTACCATAGCTGTCAAGTTAAACCTCCCTCATTACGAGGGAGACTCCCTCATTTTGACCGAAATTTATCACCAATCTCCCTCAAAACTCCCTCATTCAAGCCCAAACTCACACAAGCTCATAATGTACATCCTGTGATAAAATTATCTCCTTGTTACTGCAGGGTGTGTGTAATAATCATAGCAGGTGTGTCTGAATCAAATGAATGCTTTTTTGAGTTATTTTGATACATTAAAAAGGAGAAATAAATTGAGGAATGCATTTTCAGTCTGACACATTTCATGCACTTTCTCCCTCATTGGAAATGTAGAATGAGAGAGATCTCCCCCATTGGAAATGTAGAATGAGAGAGATCTCCCCCATTGGAGGTTTCAGAGGTTGACACCAATGCTGTACCGTTACTTTTCATTACTTCCACTCTGATGCATATACTTTGTGTAGAGAGAGTTGCATCTGCATCAGTTTCAGTCTGACACATTTCATGCACTTTCTCCCTCGTTGGAAATGTAGAATGAGAGAGATCTCCCCCATTACTTTTCATTACTTCCACTCTGATGCATATACTTTGTGTAGAGAGAGTTGCAGGCTGTAACAGTCTAAAAATGGACCCTCCATAACATTCCTAGCTTCAGAAGTCACATTTGGTATGAAAGAGTGGCTGACACTCTTACAAATGTAACAGAGGAGAAATGTACGACTAGACCAGGATTCAAACTGGGTTTCATCCTCGAAACTCTAGACAGACGCTCTACCAGTCAAGCTACCTGATCATCAGCAGTTGACCAGTCCAGTTCTGCTACATTCCTCCCTCTTTTTTCTAAGTCTCTAAGTTTCTAAGTATTCCTACATGTATTTCCTAAGATCTGATGATTTCAACCGAAAGAACAGCTCAAACAACAAAACGCAGCAAAGCTGCTGGACACCAGGTCTTTAGATGAAAATCACTTACTGACAGTCCAACAAACATGAGGAACACATCCTGCACACTTGAATTTATTCTTCAAATATTAATGGCATTAATTTTAACGTGCAAAATACTCTTTTCACGCTCAATATCCTCACATGTTGTACTATCATCACTCAGTAATTTTCCCAAGGCATGAAAATGTACAATTTTAACTGCATGTTAGCTGTCAACAACTTGGTAATAGTGTCATCTTCTGAGAGAGAAGATACAGTACAAGTTGTACGAAAAATACAATTTACAACAGCCCAAAACTTTTACAAAGATTTCATTTGATCACAGATCTAAGTCTGTGTTTTGATAATGCACTTTTAAATAAACTATCAACTGTCTTCTTGGTTGAAGTGTCAGTACGTACTAGCCAATTTTTAATTGAATTTTACATAAAATGTTAATATCTGGTGGAGGATACTTGTCAACGAAGTTGTTACCTCTTAGAGTTTTCTACAAAAACAAACTCTGCCATACTGCTAGTTTTCTGGTTGTTATTACATATTTGTTATAAACGGGTGAAATACGTATATAGTGCTTAACTGGAAAACCGTTAACAGGTTTTTTTATTACAATTTTTTAAAATAAGGCGACGCAAATATTGCTACATCAGAAAAGTACGGGAATATGTGGTGAACTATTTTACGCCAAGTTTAAATGACGTCACGCTTGACAACAATGCAGAGCGCCATTTTGAATGTGGTGATCAATGCGATTTGGATGTTGCTGCTTTTATCTGATAAGATTTCCAAACAAAATGATATCAATGGTGTAGTTTTGTAAATACCATATGTGTGTTGCAAAAGTTGAACAAAGCAGACACTTATTTTGCCGTCGCTTCATCTGAACTTGAAACGATAAATCTTTGCAGTGAAGAGAAAGTAACATTCTGATTGGACAATACTAAATATGATATCTTCACTTGTGAAGATTTAACATTTCGTATAGCTTTACTGCAGTGAAGATAAAAGATTTTATCAAACGGAGAATTCATGATATTTCATTGGTAAAATGTAATAAATATGGATATCGTAGGGGTTTACTATCATATTTTAGTAGATCGTATGCAGCGGCAATTTCCCAGAAGGCTTCACGCATGGGGATGCACCAGAAGTGGACAAAGTGTTTACAGATCTAACCCTGCAGCGCTTTGCGCCGCTTTTTGAAAAAATATCATTTAAAAGTGTTATTTTCCCTAGGGTGTACATACACACATTTCATTCATGCTTTTAAATATGAGCATGTGTAATCTTCCCCATGGAAACCTCATAAAGTTGGCAAGCATGTTACATGTACAATTATATGAAACATTGGCTAAAAAACAAATGTACATGCAGTTTGATATGTGAATCAGGAAATAAGAATCTACATGTTAAGGTGTAAAAAGTTGTTTACAGGTAATAACACATAATCATGTTGACTTTAAGATATGGTTTTTATCAGTACAAAAATGCCTGTGGTTGAAATAACATTTTGCTAAATAAAACAACTAATTTTCAATTTTTCCAAAGTAAATGAAATGTTACCTGATGGTTCAAACAAATTTGCATTTAACAATATGTATCTTTCAATATGTACCAAAAAACAGTATCTGTTTAAAAAATTACCTGAACCCCATACTTATCTTTTACTGACATTTTAGACTTATTAATGTTGGTGAATTTGAAGCTACTCTTGAGTAATACACTGAAATGCTTGCAGATCTATATATTTGATACAACTGATTGAATGTTTTTAAGGGACAAAACTCTGATACAAATCTACTAATCAGATGTGGAATATAGGATATACCCTTAACTTATTCACCCCTGAAAACACATTTGAACGCTTCCAATTCAAAGGTTGGAATAGTTCATTATGCAATTTCAGGGGTGAATGAGTTAGTTATTTATCTCTTAATATATTTCACTGAGTGTTATATCATTAAACAGTTTACTGCATGCAGTGAGCAAGGGTGAATGTTGTTCTTCAGGAAATCAGATTCGAAGGTGTGAGGGATGTGTTTAATGGGAGAGGCACTAATTACATTGACTATGGTACGGTATGTATGTAATAGAGTCTTATGAAAAAATAATCTATTTCTTCATCGTTTTAGGTCTCAAGACTTACATATCTGAAACAAGGCCACATAAAACAAGCAGGATTTGAAGACTTTATATAATTACTGAAATTAAAATGGAATTTATTTCCATAAATAACCCTATTTTAAGGAACGCACGACTTCTCCGGTCCCTACTTGTGCTGTGTTTTGTATGGAGTGTGATCGTGTTAGTGAGTGCAGAAGACTTCTACAAACTTCTAGACATACCCAGAAGTGCCACGACAAAGGAAATCAGGAAAGCTTTCAAAAAATTAGCAGTCACAAAACATCCAGATAAAAATCTGGTAAGTGAATTTTTGATTTTTGAAGTAAATATTCCTTATTTGCTAAAGGCTGAATACATTTTAGGATGTTTCTTTTTTCTTTTTACTGTTCTGTCATTTGATTATGTTAAATGAGACAATTTCAGCCCATTTGTACTTGATGCTGTAGGTTTTAATGTCAGTGATTATATCTTTCTGTGCATACGTCCATGCATCTGTAGTATAAAGCTTGTGTATGAGATAACCTGTAAACCCTGTCCTGATTCAGTTCATATTTACACCACGTTGACATTAACACAGGATAAGATTTTGGTGAGCATCAGTCAAGATTAAAATGTCAGAGGTCACACTTTGATAATTTTGAATGAAAAAGCTTGTGGACAAGATATCTTAAGCTCCCCTCATCAGTATACAAGATATCGTAAGCTCCCCTCATCAGTGTACAATATATCTTAAGCTCCCCTCATCAGTGTCCAAGATGTCTTAAGCTTTCCTCCTCAGTGTCCAAGACGTCTTAAGATCCCCTTATCAGTATACAAGATATCTTAAGATCCCTTCATCAGTGTACAATATGCCTTAAGCTCCCCTCATCAGTGGACAAGATATCTTAAAGCTCCCCTCATCAGTGTACAATATATCTTAAGCTCCCCTCATCAGTATACAAGATATCGTAAGCTCCCCTCATCAGTGTAAAAGATATCTTAAGATCCCCTCATCAATGTAAAAGATATCTTAAGCTCCCCTCATCAGTGTCCAAGATGTCTTAAGCTTTCCTCATCAGTGTACAAGATGTCTTAAGATCCCGTTATCAGTATACAAGATATCTTAAGCCCCCCTCATCAGTGTACAAGATATCTTAAGCTCCCCTAATCAGTGTACAAGATATCTTAAGATCCCTTCATCAGTGTACAAGATGTCTTAAGCTTTCCTCATCAGTGTACAAGATGTCTTAAGATCCCCTAATCAGTATACAAGATATCTTAAGATCCCTTCATCAGTGTACAAGATGTCTTAAGCTCTCCTCATCAGTGAACAAGTTTATTACACTCCCCTAATCAGTGTACAAGGTATCTTAAGATCCCCTCATCAGTATACAAGATATCTTAAGATCCCTACATCAGTGTACAAGATGTCTCAAGTTCCCCTCATGATCATCAGTGTACAAGCAATCTTAAGCTCTCCTCATCAGTGAACAAGTTTATTACACTCCCCTCATCAGTATACAAGATATCTTAAGCTCCCCTCCTCAGTGTACAAGATGTCTTAAGCTTTCCTCATCAGTGTACAAGATGGCTTAAACTCCCCTCATGATCATCAGTGTACAAGCCATCTTAAGCTCTCCTCATCAGTGAACAAGTTTATTACACTCCCCTCATCAGTGTACAAGATATCTTAAGCTCCCCTCCTCAGTGTACAAGCCATCTTAAGCTCTCCTCATCAGTGAGCAAGTTTATTACACTCCTCTCATCAGTGTACAAGATATCTTAAGTTTCCCTCCTCAGTGTACAAGATATCTGAAGCTACCTTCCTCAGTGTACAAGATATCTTCAATTTCCCTCCTCAGTTTACAAGATATCTTAAGCTCCCCTCCTCAGTGTACTAGATATTTTAAGTTCCCCACATCAGTGTACAAGATATCTTAAGCTTTCCTCATCAGTGTACAAGATATCTTAAGCTCCCCTNAGATCCCCTCATCAGTATACAAGATATCTTAAGCTCCCCTCCTCAGTGTACAAGATGTCTTAAGCTTTCCTCATCAGTGTACAAGATGTCTTAAGCTCCCCTCATGATCATCAGTGTACAAGCCATCTTAAGCTCTCCTCATCAGTGAACAAGTTTATTACAGTGTAAAAGCCATCTTAAGCTCTCCCCATCATTGAGCAAGTTTATCACACTCCCCTTATCAGTGTACTAGATATCTTAAGCTCCCCTCATCAATGTACAAGATATCTTATGCCTCCTCATCAGATTTTTGTCTATAAATACTTCAGTATGGTAACTTCAAGATCTTCACTTTGTAGATGTTTTTGTCATCCTCATTCAAGGTTAAAGGGTCAGAGGATGTTCGACCATTTTTGAAATAAACAGCTTGTGTATAATGTTTTGTAAACTCCACATCATGCTTAGTACCATTATATATCTTAAAACCATATCATGGTAACATAATATTCTCTGCCTGATTAGGTTAAGTTGTCATTGGTCAAAATGAAAGGGTCAAATGTCACATTTCACCACTTTTTCGATTGGCATGTCTAAAAGCCTCAGCTTATCCTTAGCAATCATGTGTGTGAGAAAAGGCAAACAACAGTCTATATTTTTCTTGTTAAAGAGTTTTATGAAGAACTAATAGTGAAATATTAATATGATCTGAAATTAAGGATACTTTTTGACGTCAATAATAATCTCCAAACGTTGGAACAGCCATTCTTGTTCCATTCTTGTTAAATTTCATTGTAAATAGAGGTTTCAATAAAGACCACTATTTTCCGACCTACTCTGCTTGCTGTGGGTGAACACAATGTTTTCGATTTTAGACAGAACCATGTGCTTGCTTTTAGACATACATTGTAGCAAGCCAACATCATTATTTCATATTTCTTTCATATTTCACCAAACATCTCATTTTGCACTCATTTATTGCTGAAGCCCTTAGCTTGGTGAAAGATATATATGCACTTGCAATTATGCTATCTGAGACGTCTGATGAATTCATATGTGGTATTGCCTATGTACGAACTAAATGATATCAATTTGAATTACAGGATGACCCTGATGCTCATGATCAATTTTTGAAAATAACACGGGCATATGAAGTCCTGAAAGATGATGATTTGAGGAAGAAGTATGACACTCATGGGGAGGAAGGTCTGAAGGAAGATTTCCATGGCGGCAGGCGTTACGAAAGCTGGAAGTTCTACCAGGAGGAATTCGGTAAATAGAATCAAATTTCAGGGATATCTAGTCACTATGACCAAGGAACCATTGGCTCTGGAGATGCCATTGGCACATGATTTGGTTAATGATTGGACATTTTTAGCCCACCATCATCTGATGGTGGGCTATTCAAATCACCCTGCGTCCGTGGTCCGTCCGTCGTCCGTCGTCCGTCGTCCGTCCGTAAACAATTATTGTTATCGGTATTTCTCAAGAAGTGCCAGAGGGATCTTTCTCAAATTTTATATGCAGGTTCCCCTTGGTCCTTAGCTGTGCAGGGCAACTTTTGAGACTGATCGGATAAACAACATGGCCGACAGGCAGCCATCTTGGATTTTGATAGTGAAAGTTTGTTATCGCTATTTCTCAAGAAGTACCAGAGGGATCTTTCTCAAATTTTATATGTAGGTTCCCCTTGGTCCTTAGCTGTGCAGGGCAACTTTTGAGACTGATCGGATAAACAACATGGCCGACAGGCAGCCATCTTGGATTTTGATAGTGTAGGTTTGTTACCGCTATTTCTCCGGAAGAACTAGAGGGATCTTTCTTAAATTTTATATGTAGGTTCCCCTTGGTCCTAGCTGTGCAGGGCAATTTTAGAGACTGATCGGATAAACAACATGGCCGACAGGCAGCCATCTTGGATTTTGATAGTGAAAGTTTGTTATCGCTATTTCTCAGGAAGTACGGGAGGGATCTTTCTCAAATTTTAAATGTAGGTTCCCCTTGATCCCTCGTTGTGTATGTTATATTTTGAGACTGATCATAAAAACAAAATGGATTAAAAGAAGAACTAAACAGATCTTTCTCATATTGCAATGATCGATTCTATTTCTTTCACATTAAGTACTGTACTAGTAAATATGTGAAATGACAAACTCACTTTGAAGGTTGGCTTTCATACACATCAGTATTAAGTTTAGATCAAAAGTTACCTCAAGGTGCATTTACTGTTAACATGACTCGATCAAACAGATAAGAGGAAAGAAGAGAAAAGATCGAACTGACAAAGAACTAATGAAGATGGTACAAAGGTGGGCGCCAAGATCCCTCTGGGATCTTTTGAAGGCATTAAGAGGTTCAGAGACTGTTTTTAATATCCATCGTTGATGTTTGTAAATAAGTGGCATCAAAAGTGATTTTTTTCTACCAATGCAGAGCTCTAAGAGGCACCTATTGTTTTGTTGCCATGGCAACTAAAAATTCACAATGATAACCAATAGTCTCATAATTAGTCATCAATCACACTGGCAACTGTAACGTGTCCCCTCTCATTCCTTCGCATCCCATCCCGATTCAATGTAAACACTTGGCAACTTCATTCTTTCACAGATTTTTGTCAAACCTTATACGAAGGTCAAGTATGAGTATACGTCGAACATCCTTGTGTTTCAGGGTTTCAAGGTCAAAGCCAAGGTCACGGTTGCTATATTCATGTCTTACAGACATTTTCTAGTTTATTTCATTTTTGTTAAACATAATAACTTTCATTAAGTACAAATGTTGTGGCCCATATACTATAATGAAACTCCTAAATTCTTCTTTTCCCCTTTTTGGCATCCGTTTTTTCAAAAGTCACTTTAAGTCCAATGATGCCGTTACAAATTGACCAAATGGTTACTTATCATGAAGAAATATGGCTACTGAGTTTTNCAGCGTCCGGCGTCCGGCGTCCGTCAACTTTACACTACTAGTCATGAACCACTGAGTGGATTNGATATCTTAAAGGCAATGGGCAGAATTAATTAGGTATGATTAACCATTAATGTATTACAAGAAACAGTGATTTTTTTAGGACTCATAAACATTTGAAAAGATACCCAGGATTTGTCTGAAAAGATATCCAGGATTTGTCTGAAAAAGAGTTGTCAAAAAAGGTGTAGAAATGATCTTTAAGGGCAGATGTTCATGTCACCTGTACTGCCCCCATTTCTATCGGACACTTTAAGGAACCCTGTCCCTCCGCTGTCAAAATACTAGAGAATTCCACTATATTACAATAGCCTCCCATTGATTTTGTTTTTCCGATATAACGTTAATTAGTGCTAGGGCAAGTGGTCTAGGATACTTCCGTTGACTATGTTACAGAGTTGGTTAGAGCGACAGTTTTATGATCTTATTGAGGTTGAGGGTTTCAATCCTGAGCTGCTTTCATTTATCGCGGTCCAAATGGTTGAACCAGTTGGACCAGAGTTGTTCGTTTATGAAATGATATAGGGTCGGACCTAGTAAAATCTGATGCTGCCTTCAGGCAAGCCTTGACAAAGCCGTGCAAGGCCTCCATAAACATTTGCAGGTCCGCCAAGATTTATACCTGAAAATGTTACTTTTAAAAACAGACAAACTGGTTGTTCCGCATAAATGAACAAGCCCCTGATCTAGCTCCATTGTACTTTTATATTCAGTACTCTGTTGTGGATTTTTCTTGTTTTCATTTTATCCCTACTATTTTTTTTCATAAAATTCCTGCAATGTATCATTTTCTTGTCAGAAATGATTAATTGAGCTATTGTCCTGCCAATAAAAATGGTTTGTATGTACAGTTTCTGTCAGTGGTACAGGGATCCTTAATCACAGCTGGTAGACTATGTGAACGGTAGCTATATATATATATACATGTATAGTGTGTGCTCAGGATGAATCCAGAACATAGGATGATTGTCCTCAACACATTGTATCATTGTGATGTACAAGGCGACAGCTGGTGTAGTAAGAAGCAATATGTATAAGCCTTGTGGCTTGCTTGTGTCTGTATATATTTACTGTACAGGGACGTAGCTGAGGTACTTATAAGACTTAGTCCTGTGATCTGACTATAATCTGTTGAAGAGTTACAATCTATCCGTCGTTACACTGAGTCCTGTGACTATAATCTGTTGAAGTGTTACAATCTATCAGTCGTTACTCTGAGTCCTGTGACTATAATCTGTCGAAGAGTTACAATCTATCAGTCGTTACTCTGAGTCCTGTGACTATAATCTGTTGAAGAGTTACAATCAATCAGTCATTACTCTGAGTCCTGTGACTATAATCTGTAGAAGAGTTACGATCTATCAGTCGTAACCTAGTCCTGTGACTATAATCTGTTGAAGAGTTACAATCTATCAGTCATTACTCTGAGTCCTGTGACTATAATCTGTAGAAGAGTTACGATCTATCAGTCGTAACCTAGTCCTGTGACTATAATCTGTTGAAGAGTTACAATCAATCAGTCATTACTCTGAGTCCTGTGACTATAATCTGTAGAAGAGTTACGATCTATCAGTCGTAACCTAGTCCTGTGACTATAATCTGTTGAAGAGTTACAATCAATCAGTCATTACTCTGAGTCCTGTGACTATAATCTGTAGAAGAGTTACGATCTATCAGTTGTAACCGAGTCCTGTGACTATAATCTGTTGAAGAGTTACAATCAATCAGTCATTACTCTGAGTCCTGTGACTATAATCTGTAGAAGAGTTACGATCTATCAGTTGTAACCGAGTCCTGTGACTATAATCTGTTGAAGAGTTACAATCAATCAGTCATTACTCTGAGTCCTGTGACTATAATCTGTAGAAGAGTTACGATCTATCAGTCGTTACACTGAGTCCTGCGACTATAATCTGCTGAAGAGTCACAATCTATCAGTAATTACTCTGAGTCTTGTGACTATAATCTGTTGAAGAGTTACGATCTATCAGTCGTTACACTGAGTCCTGTGACTATACTCTGCTGAAGAGTCACAATCTATCAGTAATTACTCTGAGTCTTGTGACTATAATCTGTTGAAGAGTTACAATCTATCCGTAGTTACACTGAGTCCTGTGACTATAATCTGTTGAAGTGTTACAATCTATCCGTCGTTACTCTGAGTCCTGTGACTATAATCTGTTGAAGAGTTACGGTCTATCAGTCATTACTCTGACTCCTGTGCCTATAATCTGTTGAAGAGTTACGATCTATCAGTCGTTACACTGAGTCCTGCGACTATAATCTGCTGAAGAGTCACAATCTATCAGTAATTACTCTGAGTCTTGTGACTATAATCTGTTGAAGAGTTACAATCTATCAGTCGTTACTCTGAGTCCTGTGACTATAATCTGTTGAAGAGTTACAATCTATCAGTCATTACTCTGAGTCCTGTGACTATAATCTGTAGAAGAGTTACGATCTATCAGTCGTAACCTAGTCCTGTGACTATAATCTGTTGAAGAGTTACAATCAATGTACAGACATTATAATCAGGATCAAGAAATTAAAATCAATGTTGAATTAATTAATTCCTTCCTGGTCAATCAGAGACTTTTGATAAGCGGCTTAATATCATATGTTATTTACCAGGTAATTCTTTTGTAGCAAAATCTAAACTATTGTAGAAGTACAGGTGGGTGGAGATCCAACGTCCAGTCAATGGTAGTTTTCATAAAGATCAGCAGAGTTCAGCATATCACAGTTGATGGATTCTTTGAATAGAATTCACTTACTGTACAATGTAAGTCTGGCCGTAGAAGTATATCAATAACTAGAAGAAATGACCATGACAATATCAACTGCGATATCAGCAAGTTTGATCCAGTGCTGTAGAAGTGTGTATATTAATGTTTGATCCAGTGCTGTAGAAGTGTGTATATTAATGTTTGATCCAGTGCTGTAGAAGTGTGTATATTAATGTTTGATCCAGTGCTGTAGAAGTGTGTATATTTGGGCAGTCAAAATGTTTTGCAATGTACTATAAATAAAATATTGATGCAAGTATAAATCAGCACATCAACTCATCCCAGGAAACTTTTGATAAAAAACTGTCAACTGTTGCCGTGTCAATTCAATTGAGAATCACCCATCCAGTGAATGAAAACTGATTCTAGGTCGTTTCCTTATAAGCATCCCACATCTGAAGTCACTTTCCCATTTCTCTGTCTGTTTCATATATTTATATTTCCACTGCAAGTTCCTCCATAAGCATTACAACAAGAAATTGCGTTCATAGGGCTATGAATGCAATTGGATCAGCATCATTTTGAAGTTTCACCTTCTGCCTCCATTAACATTGGGACAACCATTAGAAGCAAACACTTTGGTGACATTAGGCTGTAACTGTTTCAGGAATCGCGTTAGCAATGATGACACAGGCACTTCAATATTGAAAATATAAGGAGATATTTTTGTTTAGGCCAGTAATAACTACAAATTAAGAATGTAAATATAAGGATTGAATGGCATTTTTTCAATGTTCATGCCTGTATGAAATTGAAAAAGGTGTCGTTTAATCCTTACATAAACCCAGACAAATTACCACTGGGTACCATGGTAGGTGTACATTAACAGATCTTCATCTGTAAAATATAATGGAATGACATTTTCCACCCAGCCCTCCGTACATCTGTGTATCTGTTCTGTATTACAGGTATCTATGACGACGACAAGGAGATTATAACATTGAGCAGGTCAGATTTCGGTGAGTTGAGGTTGAAACATAATATTATATGTAATAGTATCATCACTTTTCCTTTCAATTGATAAAAAAAAAAATATCAACTCAAATTATTTTTCAATAACAATTTTTGTTGTTAAAATAAGGGAATTAAATTTGCATGGAGAGAACAAATTAATTGATATTAATATGTAATGGGTATTTTCATAAATGTCATATTCACAACTGTTATCTTTGACAATTTTATTTCATGTTTACAAAACTGGGTTAAAGTAATGAGTGTATTATATTTCATGGCTTGCAGTAAGTCAGTAATGATCCTTAAATCCAAACTTACAGAAAACGGTTGTGTGTTTCTATGTTTGTTTATTGTTTACAGAACAGTCTGTGGAGGGTACAGACGATGTGTGGTTTGTCAACTTCTATTCTTCTGGCTGCAGCCACTGTCACGACTTGGCACCTCATGTATGTTTCTAAATTAGTCAAGGCCATCATTTATAATCAGGGTCATTCATTTTAATTCATTCACCCCTGAAACACATTTAGACTCTTCCAATTCAAAGGTTGGAATAGTTCATTATGAAATTTCAGGGGTTAAGAGTGAAGGAACAATGGTGACTTCTTGAAGCTTTGTTCTATAATTTGTTCACTTACATACATAAACCAACACTAAATTTTGATGGAGATGATCAATAACTTTCATCTTAAGGTTTCCCCCAAATTAACAAATCAAAAATAAATATTTGAAAACATGTTCAGAGGTTTGATAAATGTTGACCCAGAGGCCAGGAGTTAGACCTGTGTTTACCATCAGAGATCAAAAACTGTCAAATGCCCAAGATCTCATGGCCAACTGAGGCTGATAGGTCATTGTTTCTTCATCAAGGTCATTGTTTGCTACTTACAGGTGTAGAGTAATTGTTTCTCATTTTAAATCATTATTTCGTAGACAAAGTAGTTGTTTCTTAGACAAGGTCATTTTTTCTGAATCAAGGTCAACATTTCTCTATCAATCAGGGCATTGTTTCATAAATAGATTGTAACATGTTTTATGCGAAAAAACAACTGAAGCATCTGGACACTGATAGATGTCATTAAGTTTATATGGTTTTAGTTTGTTTATGCAATGGCTAGAGGCTAAGGTCAATGAATCACCTTTGAGTTGGAAGGAGTGATTCAGTGTTTATGTTTTTGTTTACAGTGGCGAGAAGTTGCCCGAGAGTTGGAGGGGGTTATCAGAATCGGAGCCGTGAATTGTCAAGATGATTGGCAGCTGTGTAGGATGCAGGGAATCCGATCCTACCCATCTCTCATCATGTACCCAGCGGTAATGTCAAAGTTGTCTCCCCTATATAAAGAAATAAAACAAAAATATTTAATAGAGAAAAGATTAGCATAAAAAGTCATCAAATATGAACATATTGTTTTAATTCTAAATTCTTAATTCTAGATATGTAAGTTATACAAACAAATGTTTTCCTTTGCCATCCGTAATGAGGGTGAATTTATCATAGGAGCGAACACTAGTAAACAAAATATCAAACATAGGGATGAAACGAGAAGGGCGAAATTACCACTTGGTGAACCGCCGAATACATATTTTACCAGCTTAGGGCAATAGTTTGACTGGGCGAAGGTTTCCCGTTATAACAGTAATTCTGTAAAAATCGAGCCAGTTTTAATCCCAGTAGATATATAATCCAGTCAAAACATTGAACATGAGGTTTAGATGTATTTCAATTTGCCTTGTAAAATACCTTTACAGAAAGAGAAGTATCACGGTGAGAGGATGACTAGAGCCATGGTGAAGTACGCTCTGAAACAGGTCAAGGCCACGGTGGTCGATCTGTGGTCAGGAAACTTTGACAGTTTGGTCAATAACCCTGACAATGACCGACCCTGGCTCATCACATTCTGTGGCGATGGGGGAGGTAAGGATATATAGAGCATTACATTTTGAATTTATGGGGAGGTGAGGTTAAATGGAGCATTACATTTTGAATTTATGGGGAGGGGAGGATGTATGGGGTATTACATTCAGTCTGTGTTGATGGGGGAGGTAAGGATATATGGAGCATTGCATTTTGAATTGATGGGAAGATGAGGATGTATGGGGTATTACATTCAATCAGTGGTGAGGGGGGAGGTAAGGTTATATGGGGCATTACATTTTGAATTCATGGGGAGGTGAGAATGTATGGGGTATTGCATTCAATCTGTGTAAATGGGGGAGGTAAGGATATATGGAGCATTACATTTTGGATTGATGGGGAGGTGAGGATGTTTGGGGTATTACATTTAATCCGTGGTGAGGGGGGAGGTAAGGGCATGTAGATACTCACTTTCAGTTGTGATGGGAAAGGTATGAGGTTTAATTTCATGCCTTGTAAGATTTCTATTTGGTATGTAAAGTGTGAATAATTTGCTACAGTGTCAATTTTATCCTTTTTACTCGCCATAATGAGGGCAAATTCAATATTTTAGGTAATACCCGTACACATCTGTTAAACACAGTATTTCCACGTTGAAAGGGTGAAGTCGGCTCTTGGGTGAAACTAGATTTTACTAAGGGAGAATATTTGACATTAGTTTCCCTACAATCTGTAAGCTATAATAAGATATTGTTACCCTGACTATAAGGCCAAACAAACAAATATGTGTGTTTCCTGTAACTTGTTTGAAAAATGTAGGGTAGGTAATAAATTTCATTTAAAAAAATAATTTTATGTGGTTTATATAGGAGAGTAATCTTTATGTTAACAGTGATTCTATGTTAATAGCCTAAAACATTAAGGGTCGACACTAAAAATTAGGGTAGGTAGCTAGGGTTACCAAAAAAGTGGGAATTCTTTTTTGGTTGGCAGAAGCTAAAATAGGGAGAGAAAAGTTGTTCACACACAAACGTTGTTGATTTATTTACAGACTGTTTGACAAAGAGCGCATGCATCAAGCTGGCAGCCATGTTGGTAAGTGTCACACTTTCAAACACAACTTTCTTGTCATATATCCCAAAGCTCTTTCATACCTGAAGTTCTTTTTAGTGTACATGTGAACCACAAGAATTATTAAAACACACTATTTTATTGAGGCCAGATGGGGCCCTTTGGACCAGACCTGGGTTTGTTGATACGTTACGGCGTTGGCAGTACTATAGTGTTGACATCAGTTAGGAGATACACTGTACAGTTAAACTTTGATGTTTCAAACGTTGTGAGACAATCACGGGAAAATTCTACACATCAAAACTTTGACTCTCAAATGTTGAACTTAATTCAAACATCTTTGAGATCCTGTATATAGTGCACAACACTGAATGTGATTGTTAAGGGACGGAACACAAGGCAGGAAATTTAATTTGAAATATGTAAATATTGGATTTAATGAAATTAGAAAAAAAATTGTATTTACATATTGTGGTTTGTATGTTTAGGTGTTAAAATGACCCAATTACATTTTAAATGTTTTCTCTCACATGCAATTAATCTACTTCAATTTATTAGTTGGAAATGTTTTCCTAAAGATCTGATCTGGATTGTAGTTGGAAACGGTGTGAAACTCAACTCATAAATGTTAAAGGACTTTGCCATAAATTTGACACATCAAGAAATTTGAGAAAGTTTTATTTATTGAAGTTTGCCTGTAACTGAGTGGTGTTCCCCAGCTGAGCACGTGCTTAAAGTCTGATAAAATACCATAAATGGTATCATGTGGTTCAAAGCCTTCCATAGCTTATGTTTATCATTATATTACCCAACGACTCTAAATAGAATTAATCTTACTGTGACAGAGGTCATTATTTTTTCATTGCCTCTGCCAGAAGTCGAACCAAGGACTTCTGGCTTACTAGTCTTACACTCTACTGAATGAGCTAGAGATATTCTCCCTAGCCGAGTCTGTAGGAGGCAGATTGTTTATTACCAAGGTGACATACTTACTGGGTATAAGATTTATTTCAATTTATCTTATCTGTGTTGTATTGGATCTTATGCATCTTTTCTGCTGCCCACCAGTGCTATTGGAGGAGACTGTCAAACGTTCGTCAGTCCCCACCAGTGCTATTGGAGGAGACTGTCAAACTTTCGTTAGTCCCTACCAGTACTAATGGAGGAGACTGTCAAACTATCGTCAGTCCCTACCAGTACTATTGGAGGAGACTGTCAAACTTTCGTCAGTCCCTTCCAGTACTATTGGAGGAGACTGTCAAACTTTCGTCAGTCCCTACCAGTGCTATTGGAGGAGACTGTCAAGCTTTTGTCAGTCCCCACCAGGACTATTGGAGGAGACTGTCAAACTTTCATCAGTCCCCACCAGTACTATTGGAGGAGACTGTCAAACTATCGTCAGTCCCCACCAGTACTATTGGAGGAGACTGTCAAACTTTCGTCAGTCCCTTCCAGTACTATTGGAGGAGACTGTCAAACTTTCGTCAGTCCCTACCAGTACTATTGGAGGAGACTGTCAAACTTTCGTCAGTCCCCACCAGTACTATTGGAGGAGACTGTCAAACTTTCGTCAGTCCCCACCAGTACTATTGGAGGAGACTGTCAAACTTTCGTCAGTCCCCACCAGTACTATTGGAGGAGACTGTCAAACTTTCGTCAGTCCCCACCAGTACTATTGGAGGAGACTGTCAAACTTTCGTCAGTCCCCACCAGTACTATTGGAGGAGACTGTCAAACTTTCGTCAGTCCCCACCAGTACTATTGGAGGAGACTGTCAAACTTTCGTCAGTCCCCACCAGTACTATTGGAGGAGACTGTCAAACTTTCGTCAGTCCCCACCAGTACTATTGGAGGAGACTGTCAAACTTTCGTCAGTCCCCACCAGTACTATTGGAGGAGACTGTCAAACTTTCGTCAGTCCCCACCAGTACTATTGGAGGAGACTGTCAAACTTTCGTCAGTCCCCACCAGTACTATTGGAGGAGACTGTCAAACTTTCGTCAGTCCCCACCAGTACTATTGGAGGAGACTGTCAAACTTTCGTCAGTCCCCACCAGTACTATTGGAGGAGACTGTCAAACTTTCGTCAGTCCCCACCAGTACTATTGGAGGAGACTGTCAAACTTTCGTCAGTCCCCACCAGTACTATTGGAGGAGACTGTCAAACTTTCGTCAGTCCCCACCAGTACTATTGGAGGAGACTGTCAAACTTTCGTCAGTCCCCACCAGTACTATTGGAGGAGACTGTCAAACTTTCGTCAGTCCCCACCAGTACTATTGGAGGAGACTGTCAAACTTTCGTCAGTCC
This sequence comes from Mizuhopecten yessoensis, assembly GCF_002113885.1. Taxonomy (NCBI): domain Eukaryota; kingdom Metazoa; phylum Mollusca; class Bivalvia; order Pectinida; family Pectinidae; genus Mizuhopecten; species Mizuhopecten yessoensis. The sequence continues at coordinate 82,788 of NW_018406505.1, forward strand.
CCACCAGTACTATTGGAGGAGACTGTCAAACTTTCGTCAGTCCCCACCAGTACTATTGGAGGAGACTGTCAAACTTTCGTCAGTCCCCACCAGTACTATTGGAGGAGACTGTCAAACTTTCGTCAGTCCCCACCAGTACTATTGGAGGAGACTGTCAAACTTTCGTCAGTCCCCACCAGTACTATTGGAGGAGACTGTCAAACTTTCGTCAGTCCCCACCAGTACTATTGGAGGAGACTGTCAAACTTTCGTCAGTCCCCACCAGTACTATTGGAGGAGACTGTCAAACTTTCGTCAGTCCCCACCAGTACTATTGGAGGAGACTGTCAAACTTTCGTCAGTCCCCACCAGTACTATTGGAGGAGACTGTCAAACTTTCGTCAGTCCCCACCAGTACTATTGGAGGAGACTGTCAAACTTTCGTCAGTCCCCACCAGTACTATTGGAGGAGACTGTCAAACTTTCGTCAGTCCCCACCAGTACTATTGGAGGAGACTGTCAAACTTTCGTCAGTCCCCACCAGTACTATTGGAGGAGACTGTCAAACTTTCGTCAGTCCCCACCAGTACTATTGGAGGAGACTGTCAAACTTTCGTCAGTCCCCACCAGTACTATTGGAGGAGACTGTCAAACTTTCGTCAGTCCCCACCAGTACTATTGGAGGAGACTGTCAAACTTTCGTCAGTCCCCACCAGTACTATTGGAGGAGACTGTCAAACTTTCGTCAGTCCCCACCAGTACTATTGGAGGAGACTGTCAAACTTTCGTCAGTCCCCACCAGTACTATTGGAGGAGACTGTCAAACTTTCGTCAGTCCCCACCAGTACTATTGGAGGAGACTGTCAAACTTTCGTCAGTCCCCACCAGTACTATTGGAGGAGACTGTCAAACTTTCGTCAGTCCCCACCAGTACTATTGGAGGAGACTGTCAAACTTTCGTCAGTCCCCACCAGTACTATTGGAGGAGACTGTCAAACTTTCGTCAGTCCCCACCAGTACTATTGGAGGAGACTGTCAAACTTTCGTCAGTCCCCACCAGTACTATTGGAGGAGACTGTCAAACTTTCGTCAGTCCCCACCAGTACTATTGGAGGAGACTGTCAAACTTTCGTCAGTCCCCACCAGTACTATTGGAGGAGACTGTCAAACTTTCGTCAGTCCCCACCAGTACTATTGGAGGAGACTGTCAAACTTTCGTCAGTCCCCACCAGTACTATTGGAGGAGACTGTCAAACTTTCGTCAGTCCCCACCAGTACTATTGGAGGAGACTGTCAAACTTTCGTCAGTCCCCACCAGTACTATTGGAGGAGACTGTCAAACTTTCGTCAGTCCCCACCAGTACTATTGGAGGAGACTGTCAAACTTTCGTCAGTCCCCACCAGTACTATTGGAGGAGACTGTCAAACTTTCGTCAGTCCCCACCAGTACTATTGGAGGAGACTGTCAAACTTTCGTCAGTCCCCACCAGTACTATTGGAGGAGACTGTCAAACTTTCGTCAGTCCCCACCAGTACTATTGGAGGAGACTGTCAAACTTTCGTCAGTCCCCACCAGTACTATTGGAGGAGACTGTCAAACTTTCGTCAGTCCCCACCAGTACTATTGGAGGAGACTGTCAAACTTTCGTCAGTCCCCACCAGTACTATTGGAGGAGACTGTCAAACTTTCGTCAGTCCCCACCAGTACTATTGGAGGAGACTGTCAAACTTTCGTCAGTCCCCACCAGTACTATTGGAGGAGACTGTCAAACTTTCGTCAGTCCCCACCAGTACTATTGGAGGAGACTGTCAAACTTTCGTCAGTCCCCACCAGTACTATTGGAGGAGACTGTCAAACTTTCGTCAGTCCCCACCAGTACTATTGGAGGAGACTGTCAAACTTTCGTCAGTCCCCACCAGTACTATTGGAGGAGACTGTCAAACTTTCGTCAGTCCCCACCAGTACTATTGGAGGAGACTGTCAAACTTTCGTCAGTCCCCACCAGTACTATTGGAGGAGACTGTCAAACTTTCGTCAGTCCCCACCAGTACTATTGGAGGAGACTGTCAAACTTTCGTCAGTCCCCACCAGTACTATTGGAGGAGACTGTCAAACTTTCGTCAGTCCCCACCAGTACTATTGGAGGAGACTGTCAAACTTTCGTCAGTCCCCACCAGTACTATTGGAGGAGACTGTCAAACTTTCGTCAGTCCCCACCAGTACTATTGGAGGAGACTGTCAAACTTTCGTCAGTCCCCACCAGTACTATTGGAGGAGACTGTCAAACTTTCGTCAGTCCCCACCAGTACTATTGGAGGAGACTGTCAAACTTTCGTCAGTCCCCACCAGTACTATTGGAGGAGACTGTCAAACTTTCGTCAGTCCCCACCAGTACTATTGGAGGAGACTGTCAAACTTTCGTCAGTCCCCACCAGTACTATTGGAGGAGACTGTCAAACTTTCGTCAGTCCCCACCAGTACTATTGGAGGAGACTGTCAAACTTTCGTCAGTCCCCACCAGTACTATTGGAGGAGACTGTCAAACTTTCGTCAGTCCCCACCAGTACTATTGGAGGAGACTGTCAAACTTTCGTCAGTCCCCACCAGTACTATTGGAGGAGACTGTCAAACTTTCGTCAGTCCCCACCAGTACTATTGGAGGAGACTGTCAAACTTTCGTCAGTCCCCACCAGTACTATTGGAGGAGACTGTCAAACTTTCGTCAGTCCCCACCAGTACTATTGGAGGAGACTGTCAAACTTTCGTCAGTCCCCACCAGTACTATTGGAGGAGACTGTCAAACTTTCGTCAGTCCCCACCAGTACTATTGGAGGAGACTGTCAAACTTTCGTCAGTCCCCACCAGTACTATTGGAGGAGACTGTCAAACTTTCGTCAGTCCCCACCAGTACTATTGGAGGAGACTGTCAAACTTTCGTCAGTCCCCACCAGTACTATTGGAGGAGACTGTCAAACTTTCGTCAGTCCCCACCAGTACTATTGGAGGAGACTGTCAAACTTTCGTCAGTCCCCACCAGTACTATTGGAGGAGACTGTCAAACTTTCGTCAGTCCCCACCAGTACTATTGGAGGAGACTGTCAAACTTTCGTCAGTCCCCACCAGTACTATTGGAGGAGACTGTCAAACTTTCGTCAGTCCCCACCAGTACTATTGGAGGAGACTGTCAAACTTTCGTCAGTCCCCACCAGTACTATTGGAGGAGACTGTCAAACTTTCGTCAGTCCCCACCAGTACTATTGGAGGAGACTGTCAAACTTTCGTCAGTCCCCACCAGTACTATTGGAGGAGACTGTCAAACTTTCGTCAGTCCCCACCAGTACTATTGGAGGAGACTGTCAAACTTTCGTCAGTCCCCACCAGTACTATTGGAGGAGACTGTCAAACTTTCGTCAGTCCCCACCAGTACTATTGGAGGAGACTGTCAAACTTTCGTCAGTCCCCACCAGTACTATTGGAGGAGACTGTCAAACTTTCGTTAGTCCCCACCAGTACTATTGGAGGAGACTGTCAAACTTGAATCAGTCCCCATCAGTACTATTGGAGGAGACTGTCAAATGTTCATCAGTCCCCACCAGTACTATTGGAGGAGACTGTCAAACTTTCGGCAGTCCCCACCAGTACTATTGGAGGAGACTAAAACATTTGTCAGTCCCCACCAGTATTATCGGAGGAGACCGCGGGGTACTCCATCCACCTCTGTCTGTCCGAGGAGACTGTCAAACTTTCATCAGTCCCCACCAGTTCTATTGGAGGAGACTGTCAAACTGTCGTCAGTCCCCACCAGTACTATTGGAGGAGACCGAAACATTTGTCAGTCCCCACCAGTATTATCGGAGGAGACCGCGGGGTACTCCATCCACCTCTGTCTGTCCGAGGAGACTGTCAAACTTTCATCAGTCCCCACCAGTACTATTGGAGGAGACTGAAACATTTGTCAGTCCCCACCAGTATTATCGGAGGAGACCGCGGGGTACTCCATCCACCTCTGTCTGTCCTGCATATCTCGTAAATTTGTCACTTACATTTGTCTAGTTTTGTATGTGAATAATGTATACCGGGAAGTTTTCGCTACAATTTAATTTTTAAGTCTTTTTTGCAATCCGCAAATGAGGCAAATTTATCATTACAGCAAACATTAGTTAATAGTATAACATACATAGAAGTTCAATGTATAGAGCGGAATTAAACCTGGGTGATTACGGATTTTACTGGCAAAGGGCAAAAGTTTGACTGGGCGAAAAATGTCCCAGTATATATACAGTATATGATCACTGACGTACAGCATGTCGTATACTGACACGCGGTCTCACGCTATCACTGACGTACAGCATGTCGTATACTGACACCCAGTCTCACGCTATCACTGACGTACAGCATGTCGTATACTGACACGTGGTCTCACGCTATCACTGACGTACAGCATGTTGATACTGACACGTGGTCTCACGCTATCACTGACGTACAGCATGTCGTATACTGACACGCAGTCTCACGCTATCACTGACGTATAGCATGTCGTATACTGACACGCGGTCTCACGCTATCACTGACGTACAGCATGACGTATACTGACACGCGGTCTAAGCTATCACTGACGTACAGCATGTCGTATACTGACACGCGGTCTCACGCTATCACTGATGTACAGCATGTCGTATACTGACACGTGGTCTCACGCTATCACTGACGTACAGCCTGTCGTATACTGACACGCGGTCTCACGCTATCACTGATGTACAGCATGTCGTATACTGACACGTGGTCTCACGCTATCACTGACATACAGCATGTCATATACTGACATGTGGTCTCACGCTATCACTGACGTACAGCATGTCCTATACTGACACGCGGTCTCACGCTATCGCTGACGTACAGCATGTCGTATACTGACACCCGGTCTAAGCTATCACTGACGTATAGCAAGTCGTATACTGACACGCGGTCTCACGCAATCACTGACCTACAGCATGTCGTATACTGACACGCGGTCTCACGCTATCACTGACGTACAGCATGTCGTATACTGACACCCGGTCTAAGCTATCACTGACGTATAGCATGTCGTATACTGACACGCGGTCTCACGCTATCACTGACCTACAGCATGTCGTATACTGACACGTGGTCTCACGCTATCACTGACGTACAGCCTGTCGTATACTGACACGCGGTCTCACGCTATCACTGACGTACAGCATGACGTATACTGACACGTGGTCTCACGCTATCACTGACGTACAGCGTGTCGTATACTGACACGCGGTCTCACGCTATCACTGACGCACAGCATGTCGTATACTGACACGTGGTCTCACGCTATCACTGACGTACAGCATGTCGTTTACTGACAGGCGGTCTCACGCTATCACTGACGTACAGCATGTCGTATACTGACACACGGTCTCACGCTCCACCATACAGAGTCATAGCCCTCTACACGTATTTGATATCAACTTTATCTGAAGGTTTATTAATGGATTACTCACAATACTTTGCGTTATTGATTTAGATTCATCATTGCACACGCTCCACCATACAGAGTCATAGCCCTCTGCACGTATTTGATATCAAGTTTATCTGAAGTTTGATCTATGGATTGCTCACAATACTTTGCGTTATTGATTTAGATTTATCATTGCCTTAAATTAATTGACCAAATATTAACTTAGTTGGCAAATCATGGCAAATTATGACGAGTCTATGTCACTGTTGTTGTTTTCCAAACGAAAAATGACTTGTCGACATTGTACTGGAGATAAGAAATATAAGTAATTTTGCCATCCATTCTAATCATAAAAAAATCTTCCAGATTTGAAACACCAATTTACTAGTATTAAAGAGTACACTTGCTGTAGTGGAAATTTGAGAAAGAACAAGTGTCCACAATAGTAAGTTTTCTGGATTAAGGAAACCTTTGATAATGAAGTTCCATTGTAATTTCAAATTGAAGAGTGAAGTTTAAAGAGTTTTACTGGGGAAAGGCAAATTTTCCTATGTTTACAGTATGTCTCCCCCATCCAAGGGGCTCTACATACATAATTATAAGTTCACACAATGATTCACATCAAATATTGCTTACCTAACTTTAATATACAGTATGTGTTCCCCACCACAGGGGATCTACATACATGATTATAAGTTCACATACTCATCCACATCAAATATTGCTTACCTAGCTTTAATATACAGTATGTGTCCCCCACCACAGGGGATCTACATACATAATTATAAGTTCACATACTCATCCACATCAAATATTGCTTACCTAACTTTAATACAAAGACTAAACATGACAATTTGTGAATCATCAGGAGGAGCTGGTAAACGTGGGGAAGATGGACTGCCACAATAACGAGGAGATGTGTACAAGTGTAGGTGTGGAGTACGGTACCATGTACTACGAGAGTGGCCAGGTCGTAAGGGAGAGGGGTTGGTAAGTATATATGGCAGGGAGCAGGACTGGTGTGTATTTATATGGCAGGGGGTAGGACTGGTGTGTATATATAAGCAGGGGGTAGGACTGGTGTGTGTATATATGGCAGGGGGTAGGACTGGGATGTATAAATGGCAGGGGGTAGGACTGGTGTGTGTATATATGGCAGGGGGGAGGACTGGTATGTATATATGGCAGGGGGTAGGACTGGTATGTATATATGGCAGGAGGTAGGGCTGGTGTGTATATATGGCAGGGGGTAGGACTGGTATGTATATATGGCAGGGGGTAGGACTGGTATGTATATATATGGCAGGGGGTAGGACTGGTATGTATAAATGGCAGGGGGTAGGACTGGTGTGTGTATATATGGCAGGGGGTAGGACTGGTATGTATATATATATATGGCCATGATGGTTACATTAGAGCAATCACTAGTCCAATATCGTGTCAGAGTTACTTGTGCATTGGAAATCTTGAATTTGGGAATTGGTACAGCAACAGGAAGGTCATTAAGGAAGAGGTCACTGGTGGGGTGGCAATGGTAACAATGACTATGGTAGGGTCGCCATGGGGATAGATTTAATGGAAGGGTCACTGGTGGATAGGCAATGGTAACAGTGACTATGGTAGGGTCACCATGGGGATAGATTTAATGGGAGGGTCACTGTTAGGGTGGCAATGGTAACAGTGACTATGGTAGGGTCACCATAGGGATAGATTTAATGGGATGGTCACTGTTAGGGTGGCAATGGTAACAGTGACTATGGTAGGGTCACCATGTGGATAGATTTAATGGGAGGGTCACTGGTGGATAGGCAATGGTAACAGTGACTATGGTAGGGTCGCCATGGGGGAGGATTTAATGGGAGGGTCACTGGTAGATAGGCAATGGTAACAGTGACTATGGTAGGGTCGCCATGGGGATAGATTTAATGAGAGGGTCACTGTTAGGGTGGCAATGGTAACAATGACTATGGTAGGGTCGCCATGGGGAAGGATTTAATGGGAGGGTCACTGGTGGGGTTGCAATGGTAACAGTGACTATGGTAGGGTCGCCATGGGGATAGATTTAATGAGAGGGTCACTGTTAGGGTGGCAATGGTAACAGTGACTATGGTAGGGTCGCCATGGGGATAGATTTAATGGAAGAGTCACTGTTGGATAGGCAATGGTAAGATTGACTATGGTAGGGTTACCATGGGGATAGATTTAATGGGAGGGTCACTGGTTTGGTGGCAATGGTAACAGTGACTATGGTAGGGTTCCCATGGGGATAGATTTAATGGGAGGGTCACTGTTAGGGTGGCAATGGTAACAGTGACTATGGTAGGGTCACCATGGGGATAGATTTAATGGGAGGGTCACTGGTTTGGTGGCAATGGTAACAATGACTATGGTAGGGTTACCATGGGGATAGATTTAATGGGAAGGTCACTGGTTTGGTGGCAATGGTAACAATGACTATGGTAGGGTTACCATGGGGATAGATTTAATGGGAGGGTCACTGTTAGGGTGGCAATGGTAACAGTGACTATGGTAGGGTCACCATGGGAATAGATTTAATGGGAGGGTCACTGGTGGATAGGCAATGGTAAGATTGACTATGGTAGGGTCACCATGGGGATAGATATAATGGGAGGGTCACTGTTAGGGTGACAATGGTAACAGTGACTATGGTAGGGTCGCCATGGGGATAGATTTAATGGGAGGGTCACTGTTAGGGTGGCAATGGTAACAGTGACTATGGTAGGGTCACCATGGGGATAGATTTAATGGGAGGGTCACTGTTGGGGTGGCAATGGTAACAGTGACTATAGTAGGGTCACCATGGGGATAGATTTAATGGGAGGGTCACTGTTAGGGTGGCAATGGTAACAGTGACTATGGTAGGGTCGCCATGGGNGTGACTATGGTAGGGTCGCCATGGGGATAGATTTAATGGGAGGGTCACTGGTTTGGTGGCAATGGTAACAGTGACTATGGTAGGGTTACCATGGGGATAGATTTAATGGGAGGGTCACTGTTGGGGTGGCAATGGTAACGGTGACTATGGTAGGGTCGCCATGGGGATAGATTTAATGGGAGGGTCACTGGTTTGGTGGCAATGGTAACAGTGACTATGGTAGGGTTACCATGGGGATAGATTTAATGGGAGGGTCACTGTTGGGGTGGCAGTGGTAACGGTGACTATGGTAGGGTCGCCATGGGGATAGATTTAATGGGAGGGTCACTGTTGGGGTGGCAATGGTAACAGTGACTATGGTAGGGTCACGATGGGGATAGATTTAATGGGAGGGTCACTGTTGGGGTGGCAGTGGTAACAGTGACTATGGTAGGGTCGCCATGGGGATAGATTTAAGGGGAGGGTCACTGGTGGGGATGGATTGTTGGTATGTCTACTTTATTATTTTAACCAGGTTTTTTTATTCAGGTAAAGGTAATATATCACATACATAAGTACAACATATAAAAAAGAAAACAATTGTATCACATAAGAGTTTGATTAGAATCCAGTTAAAACATTCAAATTTAGCCTTTGCCTGCGATAACCATTAAAGCCTCCATAGGCTTATTTCCAATGGGGTCCCC
>NW_018406505.1:92130-92801 GCF_002113885.1 Mizuhopecten yessoensis
TGTAATAGTGACTATGGTAGGGTCGCCATGGGGATAGATTTAATGAGAGGGTCACTGGTGAGGTGACAATGGTAACAGTGAGTATGGTAGGGTCGCCATGGGGATAGATTTAATGGAAGGGTCACTGGTGAGGTGACAATGGTAACAATGACAATGGTAGGGTCACCATGGGGATAGATTTAATGGAAGGGTCACTGGTGAGGTGACAATGGTAACATTGACTATGGAAGGGTCGCCATGGGGATAGATTTAATGAGAGGGTCACTGGTGTATAGGCAATGGTAACAGTGACTATGGTAGGGTCGCCATGGGGATAGATTTAATGGAAGGGTCACTGGTGGGGTGTCAATGGGAACAGTGACTATGGTAGGGTCACCATGGGGATAGATTTAATGGAAGGGTCACTGGTGAGGTGACAATGGTAATACTGAATATGGTAGGGTCGCCATGGGGATGGATTTAATGGAAGGGTCACTGGTGGGGTGTCAATGGGAACAGTGACTATGGTAGGGTCGCCACTGGGATAGATTTAATGGGAGGGTCATTGGTGGAGTGGCAATGGTAACAGTGACTATAGTAGGGTCGCCATGGGGATAGATTTAATGGAAGGGTCACTGGTGGGGTGTCAATGGTAACAGTGACTATGGTAGGGTCGCCATGGGGATAGATTT
>NW_018406505.1:97101-105384 GCF_002113885.1 Mizuhopecten yessoensis
ATTGTGGGTATGTCTACTTTATTATTTTAACCAGGGTATTTTATTCAGGTAAAGGTGATATATCACATACATAAGTACGACATATAAAAGAGAAAACAATTTTATCACATAAGAGTTTGATTAGAATCCAGTTCAATGATGTTCAAACTGAAATTAGAATCAAGTTAAAACATTCAAATTTAGCCTTTGCCTGGGATAACCATTAAAGCCTCCATAGGCTTATTTCCAATGGGGTCCCCAACAAAATAAAAAAGGGGAACTTGATACAGTCGGAGATCAATTATAGGTAGCAGCCATGAGTATGATATTGATATGACAGACTATGCACAGAATATGTATTCATGATCAGTACAAAATGAATTTATTGTGATTTCTTTTCCGATTCATTCAGATTTACAAAGTTTTTCTTAATGAAAATATCAAAATTTACATTTCCTTCCTTACAACCACGAAAAATAAATGTATTTAGACAATGTACTTGTTTACATTTTAGAAAATCACCAGTTTGTTTGCCCAGGAGATTGCTCATCAAGTGATGTCACAGCTACCAGACGTGGCAGTTATGGACAAAAAGACATTCCAGGTAAGCATGACATGTTTAGCACTAGGAACCTGATCTCCCAAGGGGGACAACTCTTTGCATTGTTACCACAAGATTCCAGGTAGGGCTAAGGCCACCCAATCATTTTAATATGTGTTTCATTGTCACACTAAATTAAACAATGAATCCACAACATTTTATACCAGAGAAAATAACAACTAAGCTGACTAGAACAATATCTGGGAAGAAAAATTTCCAAGTTTGAATATCAGGATTTTCTTGAGATAATCCTCTTCACAGGGACATTTTGTGAAAACATAGGTCTAAGTTCAAGTCAGAGTCAAAACTAAAGTCTTTTCATACAGGATTCTGTAGCAAGTGTTTACTGGGATTTAACCCTTTCAGCACTGTAAACCATAATGGACTCATCCAGATAAATTTATGGTAGAGTTTATAGAAGTTACCTAGGGGTGAAAGTATTAAACACTAGAGAAAATAGCACAAAAATAAAGGCCAAATGTTATCTTTACTGTATATATAGACATGAAAAGAAAAGAAAATTTTTACTTAGTTGCTATTTTCAAATATATTTGATTAAATAATCTGTGGATACAGACAATGACATTTCACAATACAGAACGTAACAATATTTCTTGTAACAGTGGACCACACATTAATTGATTTGTGTAGTGCCCGATACTTCTTGTAATAGTGGACCACACATTAATTGATTTGTGTAGTACCTGATACATCTTGTAACAGTGGACCACACATTAATTGATTTGTGTAGTACCTGATACTTCTTGTAACAGTGGACCACACATTAATTGATTTGTCTAGTACCTGATGCTTCTTACAATAGTGGACCACACATTTATTGATTTGTGTAGTACCCAATACTTCTTGTAACAGTGGACCACACATTAATTGATTTGTGTAGTACCCGATACTTCTTGTAACAGTGGACCACACATTAATTGATTTGTGTAGTACCTGATACTTCTTGTAACAGTGGACCACACATTAATTGATTTGTCTAGTACCTGATACTTCTTGTAACAGTGGACCACACATTAATTGATTTGTGTAGTACCTGATACTTCTTGTAACAGTGGACCACACATTAATTGATTTGTGTAGTACCTGATACTTCTTGTAACAGTGGACCACACATTAATTGATTTGTGTAGTACCTGATACTTCTTGTAACAGTGGACCACACATTAATTGATTTGTGTAGTACCTGATACTTCTTGTAACAGTGGACCACACATTAATTGATTTGTGTAGTACCTGATACTTCTTGTAACAGTGGACCACACATTAATTGATTTGTGTAGTACCTGATACTTCTTGTAACAGTGGACCACACATTAATTGATTTGTGTAGTACCTGATACTTCTTGTAACAGTGGACCACACATTAATTGATTTGTGTAGTACCTGATACTTCTTGTAACAGTGGACCACACATTAATTGATTTGTGTAGTACCTGATACTTCTTGTAACAGTGGACCACACATTAATTGATTTGTGTAGTACCTGATACTTCTTGTAACAGTGGACCACACATTAATTGATTTGTGTAGTACCTGATACTTCTTGTAACAGTGGACCACACATTAATTGATTTGTGTAGTACCTGATACTTCTTGTAACAGTGGACCACACATTAATTGATTTGTGTAGTACCTGATACTTCTTGTAACAGTGGACCACACATTAATTGATTTGTGTAGTACCTGATACTTCTTGTAACAGTGGACCACACATTAATTGATTTGTGTAGTACCTGATACTTCTTGTAACAGTGGACCACACATTAATTGATTTGTGTAGTACCTGATACTTCTTGTAACAGTGGACCACACATTAATTGATTTGTGTAGTACCTGATACTTCTTGTAACAGTGGACCACACATTAATTGATTTGTGTAGTACCTGATACTTCTTGTAACAGTGGACCACACATTAATTGATTTGTGTAGTACCTGATACTTCTTGTAACAGTGGACCACACATTAATTGATTTGTGTAGTACCTGATACTTCTTGTAACAGTGGACCACACATTAATTGATTTGTGTAGTACCTGATACTTCTTGTAACAGTGGACCACACATTAATTGATTTGTGTAGTACCTGATACTTCTTGTAACAGTGGACCACACATTAATTGATTTGTGTAGTACCTGATACTTCTTGTAACAGTGGACCACACATTAATTGATTTGTGTAGTACCTGATACTTCTTGTAACAGTGGACCACACATTAATTGATTTGTCTAGTACCTGATACTTATTGTAACAGTGGACCACACATTAATTGATTTTTCTAGGACCTGATACTTCTTGTAATAATGGACCACACATTAATTGATTTGTGTAGTACTCGATACTTCTTGTAACAGTGGACCACACATTAATTGATTTGTGTAGTACCTGATACTTCTTGTAACAGTGGACCACATAAGTGAATATTATAGAATAGTGTCTTCACCATTAGCAGTAGTATCACCATTTTCCAATATGGCTGCAGTAGTGATCCTCGGCCCAGTTTTGGTGTGATTATTTTTTATGGTTGGTGTTTTACCAGGACATTGAGAAAAGGCTCAAGAAGGGACAGAAGAGGCCATGGCTGATACACTTTGTGGAGGGCAATGCTGATCAGGACATCGAGTACAGGAAATTGCCAGGCATGCTCAGCGATATTCAGGTACAGTGGATGTATCAGAAAATAGGGAACGGCTACTGTCTGTTCCATATTTTATGTGTTAGAATTTGAAAAAATATGTATGAAGCATTTGATTACCTTTCCTATAATTCAGTTTTGCTTTTCAATGGAAAATCTTAAGGAAATTCCTCACGTTAAGGAATCCAATACCACTGCAAAAAAATGTAGTTATGAATTGGAAGGTTTTTTGCCGACCTTAAAGAAGCTTTAATGAAATATTTTTTAAAGAAACCCATACTTTGTAGAACTTTTGTGAAAAAAGCAATTATGGTGAAATGCTTAGCTGTCAACCCTCCCTCAATAGGAGGAAGGCTCCCTTGTCTTGATCAAAATTTACTTATCTTCTTCGAAACTCCCTCATTTAGGTCTATTAACTCATGCAAACTCAAAATCTACATCCTGTGGTCAAATGATCTCCTAGTTACTGAAGGGAGTGTTTAATGATCATAACAGGTGTGTCTGAATCAAATGAATGCTTTTTGGAGTTATTTTGAATCATAAAAAGGGAAAGATAAATTGAGCAAAGCAGTTACAGTCAGGTTTCGCACACTTTCTCCCTTATTGGAAATGTGAAAAGATAGGAAATCTCCCTCATTAGAGGTTTCAGAGGTTGACACCTATGGAAATGAAAATAGCCAACAACAGTATTCTGGGCGTAAAAATAAAACAGAGCTCGACCAGGATTGGAACCCTGGACCTCTGATCATTATACTGTCACTGTAACAAACTGTTCTACCTCGTCAACAAAAGTCGTCTGGTCCCACTACATTTATATCCTGAACAAAATCAAGGGGAGGCTACTGCTCTGATCATTATACTGTCACTCTAACCAACTGTTCTACCTAGTCAACAAAAGTCGTCTGGTCCCACTACATTTATATCCTAAACAAAATCAAGGGGAGGCTACTGTATGTATGTAAAACTTTAGTGGAACTCTCTAGTGTTTTGTTTCCAGTGGGACAGGGATCCTTAAGGAACGTTGGTACCAGGTCACATAAATATGTGTGTTTTTTGTGTATCTAGACTGTTGAGAATTTTACTTAACGAGGTGTTTACATGATTGTGTCATAGATTGGACGAGTTGACTGTCAGCTGATGAGGACGGAGTGTAATGATCTACATGTGATCAAGTTTCCAAGTTTCCTGGTATTTAAAGAGACCGGCGGATATGAGATCTACTATGGTAAGCTTGTTGTTTTCACAAATTCTATGTTTTCTTTTTAAGCTCACCTGCCTGAAAAGTTGAAATGAGCTTAATTTATGTCCTACATGTACCGTAAATTTGTTTAATGATCATACACTTTTTTGGGTAAATATTGTCATGTCAAAAAGGGGGTGCGCACTATACGCAGGAACAAGTCATTCTTGGGTTATCGTTCCCGAGTTTCTGGTCCGCCATATTGGATTACCTCCCTTCAAATAGTTTTATTTTGAGTCGTCGGTCATTATATGATAAGATTGAAGATTAAAATAACAACAAAGAATGGTGTTTTTTGGCAACACAATTTTGACCTTCTCTTAAATGATTAAAATCGGTAATCTGTGGTCATGACTGCTGATTTGGCGACAAACACTAGCTTGTCACGTAACATTTTTACAGGTAAGTTGACCGGAGGGCATACCGTCTGATCCCGGACAATAGGCTAGGTAGGATCGCCATGCTTCAGTGAAAATTATTGACACTTCTAACCACAGTTAAACAAATTACAATGCAGTAATTAGCTAACACTCTATCAGTGATTACCGATTAACAATAGCTCTACTGCAAATTAATTGAAATTACTTGCAGTCGCCATCAAGAACCGTAAAGGGATTATAAAAAATATTTTTATACTAGAAGCGTGGACGTTCAACACATCCCCTTCAAATCTACTCGAAGGAAATAAATAAAAGCAGAATACACTATTTTTATGATGCTTCATAATATTGAAATAATTCACAAGGTTATCGATCACGTCAACATGAAAGTGAGCCGGGGGAAAAATTGCACACTAGGCCTAACGATTTGGTAAAAAAACAAAAACAAACCAGAACTAACATGGAACGGAGCCTGTAATTGAAACACTACATTTTCGTAATTATTAGAAAACCGCTGAGATGTCGAAACATAAGTTGATCAGCGATTCTCTAGCATCGGAATTAGCTACACTTTCTTCGTTTGATTTCTGCAGGATTTGAAGCGGTATGGAGGGAGACCCTCATGGGCTTGTTGACTCTAATCTATCAATCATTAATTAATCGGCGTTATAAACACAAAGCTACCTTTGATGCTACTTTTCCACTTTGATACCGTTTAGATTTAGATTTTTTTTCCAAATTTCAAATCTGACCCCAAAAACGTACCTGCGCACTATACCCGCAAATTTACGGTAGTTGCCATTAAGGAATGAAATTATTTTTTTCAACATTCATGAGGTTATTTATGCATCGGGGGGGGGGGCAATACAGTAGAGAGAACAGTGTGTTTTGGCAGGAAAAATTTAAACTTTCGCTGGAGTTCCTAGCAATAGCATGACAATAAAACAAACAAAATATAGTTCCATTTTCAAAATTTAATTTGTAGAATTTATACAAGCCGTATATTATTATCATATATTTTACACACCTTATTTTAGCTTTGAAATCAAGCCAATCATGTTTAATGTTAATTCATATTGCCATAACAAAACTACATCGAGGGCTGTTTCACGGCGGACTTGAACAAAGTACGCCCTGTGCTACGTCAATGTTATGTATCAATACCCAATGATGGGGTCACCTGTGTTATGCAAAAATGAATGTCATTTTCGTCAATGGGTCCAAGCATACAGAATGTAAATATGTTGCTTTAATATATAAATATTCTGTTGAATGATCGATGTTTAAGATTGTTTGTATATAGATTGTGTATCACAATTAAGTCCTGTATGAGGTTTTCTTACACAACCAAAAATGATTTGGATTTATTTTTAATAACATTTTTCGACATTAATCTTTTAATAAATTATGACATTTGTGATATACACGTATAGATATGTATTTGTCCTTGACCTTGTTACCAGGTCGGATGACAGCCCATGATGTTGCAGCATTTGCACGTGACAGTGCAGTGGTCAAAGTGGAATCTCTAAGGAAGGAGGACTTCAGAGACCACAGAGTCGGACCAGACAGCTCAGACACATGGTTCGTCGACTTCTTTGCTCCGGTGAGTTTTCTTTTTGAATTCTTTGAAATATTCAAGACAGTTCCTTTATTAAAGGAATTTTTAAACTACACAAGACACATGTGACTTTTATATTTAAGAGAGATTTTTCAGTAAATGTCAGCAACAATGAAGCTTAAGGTCATTGGAGTGTATTGATAAACGGAAACAGGAAGTACATCCCTAGTTGAAAATCCAATGTAGGGAGACAGTATCACAATTTCCGCAAATTCTAAAGTTTAATATTAAACTGATAAATATTGTATGTTTATTATTGACAGAACAGTGTGTTCTCTCAATATTAAAGTATTTCAAAGCAATCCAGGCATTAATTCAGGTTTTTTTATCAATGAGTCACATGTGTCCATTTTTTCTTTACTTCAGGAAACCGGCTACCTATTTCACTACTGTGAAGTTTTCAAGAACGATAACTCTTACCTGCAATTACTATGTGTATATGGTTTTATTATAAAATGTCAATTTTTATATCGTGTATAGAGAATTAATTATACACAATTTCAGCATGTATTAAATTGATATACATTAATGCAATACTAATATATGTCAATATCATTTTTATTGACATTATCTTGTAAAAATATTGTGTCTTTCATTTTTTTTTCAAAATTCACTCCTTTTTACATAAATTTCCATTTAAAATCCTTAAAATTCTGACAACCTATATTTTTTTGGTGGCAGACATTTTCTTTACTTTGAAGCAATATAACTACAAAATTTGAAGGAATTCTACTGAGAAATGGTGACACAATCCTATTACCTTAAGTTTCCAAGTGCCTACACCAGGCGTCGAACCATGATTATAGACAACTTGTTAAGGAGGCTCCACCCTTTCACAATTAACCAGCAGAAGTCATTTCACATAATGGTTATGCAGCTATGTAGGGTTGATTTTATGAAAATCTAAGTATTCCGGTAGTTTTGGTCTATTTTAATATTTTCCATTTTTTTGGTGTGTGGCATTTTTCAGAACAATAACACCAAGAAAAAAAATGAAAAGAAGCATTGTTAATTAACCCTAAAAATATTTTATTTATCACAAAATATATAAAACATAAGCAAACAGGACACAAAGATTCATACAAAAAGATGGGAAAATTGAACAAAATATACACAATGGCTTCATAATTAATAAATTAATGGAATTTTTGCAAACTTTTTCAAAGGAATAAAAATTCACACAGATACAGTTATCTCTTTAAACATATATAAAAAAAAATTGAAATAAATCAAAATTATGATAGAAAAGGTGACAGTTTATTGTTCTTTTATAGGTCCAAATCACTCTCAATCATGTACACTTCAGACATCATTCCACAGCCTGCTATTTCATGATGTATTTACATGTGAGGTACATGTTTGATACCAGTGATATCAGTATAGTAGTAATAGTAGGCTGTATAACAGTTTATATCAAACAATCTTACTTGTCACATCACGTTATAGAACCTACATACATGCTAGCTAATGGTGATACCAGTATAGTAGTAATAATAGTAGGCTGTATTACAGTTTATATCAAACAAATCTTACTCGTCACATCACGTTAGAGAACCTACATACATGCTAGCTAATGGTGATACCAGTATAGTAGTAATAGTAGGCTGTATTACAGTTTATATCAAACACTCTTACTCGTCACATTACGTTAGAGAACCTACATACATGCTAGCTAATGGTGATACCAGTATTGTAGTAATAGTAGGCTGTATTACAGTTTATATCAAACAATCTTACTTGTCACATCACGTTAGAGAACCTACATACATGCTAGCTAATGGTGATACCAGTATAGTAGTAATAGTAGG